>NC_058497.1:26675360-26730360 GCF_020382885.2 Scatophagus argus | reverse complement strand
TGTCACAGACGACAAGGTGACGTGTTCAGTGACTCTGCCGTCCCGTTCCTGTTTTTAAGCCGAGCACACCCACGCAGCTGCACACTTCGATCAGCGATTGATCGGCTGATGAAGCGATGTGGATATGACAGCTCAGACAGGAGCTGATCACGAGCTGATCACGAGCTGACCGGCCACGCTGTTCGGCTGAGTTACAGCACCGAGTACCTGCAGCGACGCGAATACTCAGCAGAAGTACTCGCAGTACTTTCAGTGTCAGCAGTAGCTGTGTCTCATGTCCATGTCCTCCCCCCTCAGGACAGAGAGGTGTGGTTTCAGGTGAAGGTCCCTCTGTCTCGTAACCTGACAGTCGGCTGCAACCACCGCGGTGACGCTGACGGGGAGCCGGCATCCGCACCTGGAGCCGGAGGGACCTCACCTGGACATCCGTGCCCTCCTCAGGTCCCCTTCTACTACTTCCCCATAGACCACGAGCAGCCACGGCGGCCCTGCGGCTAACGGACAGCAGCTCGCGAGGTCCTGCTTGACCCGACTGTTATCACCACCTGTTATGCGTTATTGTTATTACTGTTATTATTATTACTGTTATTATCAAAAGCATTATTGTTAATGCTGTCATCGTCATTCCAATACTGTCTGTCTCTCTGCCTGTCTCTCTCCCAGTCTCTCTCTCTCTCTCTGCCTGTCTCTCTGCCTGTCTCCCTCTCTCTCTGTCTGTCTCTCTCCCAGTCTCCCTCTCTCTCTCTCTGCCTGTCTCTCTCCCAGTCTCCCTCTCTCTCTCTGCCTGTCTTTCTCCCAGTCTCCCTCTCTCTCTCTGCCTGTCTCTCTCCCAGTCTCCCTCTCTCTCTCTCTGCCTGTCTCTCTCCCAGTCTCCCTCTTTCTCTCTGTCTGTCTTTCTCCCAGTCTCCCTCTCTCTCTCTGCCTGTCTCTCTCCCAGTCTCCCTCTCTCTCTCTGCCTGTCTCTCTCCCAGTCTCCCTCTCTCTCTCTGTCTGTCTCTCTCTGCCTGTCTCTCCTCCAGTCTCCCTCTCTCTCTGCCTGTCTCTCTCCCAGTCTCCCTCTCTCTCTCTGCCTGTCTCTCTCCCAGTCTCCCTCTCTCTCTGCCTGTCTCTCTCCCAGTCTCCCTCTCTCTCTGCCTGTCTCTCTCTCTCTCTGCCTGTCTCTCTCCCAGTCTCCCTCTCTCTCTGCCTGTCTCTCTCCCAGTCTCCCCCTTCCTCTCTCTCTGTCTGTCTCTCTCCCAGTCTCCCTCTCTCTCTCTGCCTGTCTCTCTCCCAGTCTCCCTCTCTCTCTCTGCCTGTCTCTCTCCCAGTCTCCCTCTCTCTCTGCCTGTCTCTCTCCCAGTCTCCCTCTCTCTCTGCCTGTCTCTCTCTCTCTCTGCCTGTCTCTCTCCCAGTCTCTCTCTCTCTCTGCCTGTCTCTCTCCCAGTCTCTCTCTCTCTCTCTGCCTGTCTCTCTCCCAGTCTTCCTCTCTCTGCCTGTCTCTCCTCCAGTCTCCCTCTCTCTCTGCCTGTCTCTCTCCCAGTCTCCCTCTCTCTCTGTGTCTCTCTCCCAGTCTCCCTCTCTCTCTCTGTCTGTCTCTCTCTGCCTGTCTCTCTCCCAGTCTCTCTCTCTCTCTCTGCCAGTCTCTCTCTCTCTCTGCCTGTCTCTCTCCCAGTCTCTCTCTCTCTCTCTGCCTGTCTCTCTCCCAGTCTTCCTCTCTCTGCCTGTCTCTCCTCCAGTCTCCCTCTCTCTCTGCCTGTCTCTCTCCCAGTCTCCCTCTCTCTGTCTGTCTCTCTCCCAGTCTCCCTCTCTCTCTCTGTCTGTCTCTCTCTGCCTGTCTCTCCTCCAGTCTCCCTCTCTCTCTGCCTGTCTCTCTCCCAGTCTCCCTCTCTCTCTCTGCCTGTCTCTCTCCCAGTCTCCCTCTCTCTCTGCCTGTCTCTCTCCCAGTCTCCCTCTCTCTCTGCCTGTCTCTCTCTCTCTCTGCCTGTCTCTCTCCCAGTCTCCCTCTCTCTCTGCCTGTCTCTCTCCCAGTCTCCCCCTTCCTCTCTCTCTGTCTGTCTCTCTCCCAGTCTCCCTCTCTCTCTCTGCCTGTCTCTCTCCCAGTCTCCCTCTCTCTCTCTGCCTGTCTCTCTCCCAGTCTCCCTCTCTCTCTGCCTGTCTCTCTCCCAGTCTCCCTCTCTCTCTGCCTGTCTCTCTCTCTCTCTGCCTGTCTCTCTCCCAGTCTCTCTCTCTCTCTGCCTGTCTCTCTCCCAGTCTCTCTCTCTCTCTCTGCCTGTCTCTCTCCTAGTCTTCCTCTCTCTGCCTGTCTCTCCTCCAGTCTCCCTCTCTCTCTGCCTGTCTCTCTCCCAGTCTCCCTCTCTCTCTGTGTCTCTCTCCCAGTCTCCCTCTCTCTCTCTGTCTGTCTCTCTCTGCCTGTCTCTCTCCCAGTCTCTCTCTCTCTCTCTGCCTGTCTCTCTCCCAGTCTCTCTCTCTCTCTCTCTGCCTGTCTCTCTCCCAGTCTCCCCCTTCCTCTCTCTTTGCCGGTCTCTCCTCCAGTCTCCCCCTTCCTCTCTCTTTGCCTGTCTCTCCTCCAGTCTCCCCCTTACTCTCTCTTTGCCTGTCTCTCCTCCAGTCTCCCCCTTCCTCTCTCTCTGCCTGTCTCTCCTCCAGTCTCCCTCTCTCTCTGCCTGTCTCTCTCCCAGTCTCCCTCTCTCTCTGTGTCTCTCTCCCAGTCTCCCTCTCTCTCTCTGTCTGTCTCTCTCTGCCTGTCTCTCTCCCAGTCTCTCTCTCTCTCTCTGCCTGTCTCTCTCCCAGTCTCTCTCTCTCTCTCTGCCTGTCTCTCTCCCAGTCTCTCTCTCTCTCTCTGCCTGTCTCTCTCCCAGTCTCCCCCTTCCTCTCTCTTTGCCTGTCTCTCCTCCAGTCTCCCCCTTCCTCTCTCTTTGCCTGTCTCTCCTCCAGTCTCCCCCTTACTCTCTCTTTGCCTGTCTCTCCTCCAGTCTCCCTCTCTCTCTGTCTGTCTCTCCTCCAGTCTCCCCCTTCCTCTCTCTCTGCCTGTCTCTCCTCCAGTCTCCCTCTCTCTGTCTGTCTACACTGAGTTGGGTTCTGCTCTGAGGTTTATGCCTTGTAAAAGTCAGTGTTTCGTCTCCACTGTCGCTGGTTCATGGGGGGTTTTGTTGGTCTCTCTGGACCAAAAATCAAATGAAAGAGTTTGGTGTGGACCGGCTCTAACTGTTGTTGTGATTTGGCGCTACATAAATAAACTGAATTGAATTTATAAACTCAGTAATCATCTTATCATTTTGTAAATTATCCTCCCACTTATATTCAGACAGGTTATATCTTTAGGGTGGTGCTGCCACGGTGAGTCCTCATCTCAGTCAGATCCAGTCAGGATGTCCTCCACCAGCTCCACCCTCTAATCCAACTATAGTTGGCCCTGGATATTTACTATATTTACTATATATATATATATATATATATAGTATTACTAAATATTTGAGTATCTAGCATTTACATTTATCAGTTTCATGAACTTTAATTATTACTCATCTGAACTCAATATTTTTCATATCTAACAACAACGTAAAAAAATGAGTAAGTTTTGTTACGCAGAGCGTCATGACGTGGCCCATTCGCGGGCAAAGAGTGGGTTCATGGGTAATCCTGCGGTGTTGCAACACGAGGCCAACCAGCACGGTGAAGTTGGAGGAAAAAGTGTCGGTAAGTAGAGCTCTTACAGTTTTTAAATCAATGGCGACTGTCTTCCAGCATAAGGCTGGGTGTTGTTTTATTCTCTCTCCTAAACACTGTCGCGACCATACTGTTGTGCTGAAGCTAGCTAGCTAGCTAGCTTGGTTCGCTAACTTTCTAGCCACCAAATTTTAAGTTAACACGCGGTTTATTTGGTTAACACACAGTTTCACAGCTAACGTCAACCAAGAAGGGGTGTAAAAACAGTTTTATTCGTATTCTAGCGCCACACAACATGCTCAGACATCACCTGATTCCGTCGCGGCATGGTGGGCGTGGGGGGAGGGGTAGACATTGGGCATTGAACGTATGTTTAGCTTTCACCTCTCTTTCCCTTAGTTTTTTCTCACATGAGGTTGCAGTAACGTCACGGCGCTCCGACGTTACGCTTTTGTGGGAACAGCCACGTAAGGTAGTTATACCTCCGAGCTACAGACGTTCCTCACAGCGACCGACGACAGAGCTCGTCAGCCGGTCAAAGCTCCGCCGTGGCCCAGCGGGGGGCGGTGTATGTGTGCATGCACACGCGTGTGTACCGTGGTGTTTCACAGTTTCAAACGGGGTTAATGTACACTCATTTGCGTGGCTCTCAGTCATTGACTGTGTGGTCTCAGTAGGCCACTTAGGCTGGTTTGGAATGAACGGAGTGAGCGGCCCGCCGCCGCGCCTTCAAATGTCCGCCTTACGTTTCATGATTATTGTCGTAAATACGTACGCCACCGCGCCGCTTGTCAACGTGCATGAGCACAGCATCAGTAGCTTCTTCTTTGTGTGCGGTAACGACAGAATTAAGTGTACTGCAGTTAACACCTCAAAACCAGGTATGCACTGTGAAACTCTGGGTCGATGGATGACGCTCATGTTTTTTCTCTGTGTTGTTTATTTCAACTTTGGTGCCACAGAAACTTTACTGAGCTATTTTAAGCCATTTTGTGTGTTTATTGAGCAACGGAGCTGAGGAATGAATGAACAGGAAACGAATGACAGCGTAGCGTTCAACAAAAAATACGGCTGCACCCAACCGTGACTGTCGCCACTGGTGAGAGCCCACTGCCACGCACGCACACCTGCTCCTACGTGAACCACCGCCCCTGCAACGCCCACACACCTCAAACACGCCGCGCCGTGTCTCTTTGGCTTCTACAACTCGCGGGTTAACTCAGTGCGGGACTGTACAAGTTACCCACATTGATTTATAGGTCAGTGTCCTGCTCTTATGTTAGTAGGTAGTATTTGTGTTGTGACATGCAGGTTGAAAATGAGCTTTTGACAGTTATCTTTACAATGTCTACAGGATGCTGCAGATGGACCAGCCAGCGTTGAAGAGCGGTTGGCGGATGAAGTGATGGCGATTTGCCTGCTGCGGAAAGATGGGTCAGTCAATGTTGGCATAGTGATTGAGGGCAACACCATCCTCAACAGTCTTGGGGATCTTAGCAGAGCCTGCTGCTATCTGTTGGGACTGATCTATGCATTGGATCTTTGATACCCCCAAGAACCTCAAATACAGTTTTGAGGTATTCCAGAAAGTATTGCTGGATCCTGGAAACCATCAGAGTTCAAAGACTGAAGAATGACCTCTGTATGTAGTTGCTGGCTGTTGTTCAGCAAGATGCTCTCTGATTGAGGGAATTTTTCATTGGCAAGCTTTACCTGTCTCAAGTATTGAAGTTCAACGTGTTAATGTTTAGATAATAGTCTTAATGTGGTCAAAATGTAATTCTTTGTGAAGTTTAGCCATATGCTGCATTTCAGCCAGATGCTCATATGGACATTGTCAAGCTCACTGGTGATAAGTCAATTCAATTCAATTCAGTTTAGTTTATTTATATAGCGCCAATTCACAACAAAAGTTATCTCATGACACTTTCCAATTTGAGCAGGTCGAGACCAAACTCTGTAATTAAATTGTAAATACAGAGAGCCCAACATTCCCCCTTGAGCAGCACTTGGCCACAGTGGAGAGGAAAAACTGCCTTTTAGAAGGCAGAAACCTCGGAGCAGAACCCGACTCAAGATGGGCGGCCATCTGCCTTGACCGGATGTCACAGTTCAGGGACTGAAAAATGACCACTGGCTACTGTTGAGCAAGATGCACTGAGGGAATTTTCAATGGGCAAGGTTTTCCTGTCCGGGTTATAGAAGTTGAATGTGTTCATGTTTACATAAGAGTCTTAATGTCATCAGAATGTTGTTCTTAATGCTTTTCAGCCAGGTGCTGCATTCATTTCAGCCAGATGTATGTACACATGATGCAGTGCTCACTTTTAAGAATAAGTCACAGTTCAGAGTTTTTCAGAGATTTGGCCTACCTCTGTATGTAGGTGCTGGCTACTGTTCAGCAAGATGCTCTCTGAGGGATGTTTTAATTGGCAAGGTTTAGCTGTCTGAAGTATAAAGTTTAATGTGTCTCAGTGAGGTCAAACTGTGGTGCTTGGTGCATTTCAGCTGGATGAAAATCAAACAACCAGTGCATAATAATCCCAGAGTTTATGTAATGCAAGTTGAGAAATCTCAGACTCTGTTCAGAGGTAATGTTATTTTATATTTTTGTCAAAGACAAAATAAATGTTTAATAAAATGTTATGTAGAATGGTGTTTTATATTGACCTTAATTAAAAAAAATATCTGTTAAAAACATCAAGTAAATGTAGCAGGTTTGTTTAGTTAAATAATCTAACTTTCAGTTGCATCTACCTGAAATTGTAATTTTATCTACTCAGTTTCTTGAGTGGTTTGAATGTAGGGTTTCTATTGCATAGACATAACATTTTAATTAAACAAAATAAATTTAAGATTTCATGGTACTCAATATAGTTACCTAGATCAGCTTAAAAAAATTAAGTACATTTTGCTTAATTCATGAGGTAAATTTAACTGATTTCACAGATTTTAAGTTTGCTCAATATTTTGTGTGTAATACTGTTACACAGATTAAATTGAGTAGAGTATAGGGTCATTTTTCTGAGTGTATGGTTACTCGGGGCTTCAAAAGCCAAGATGGCGACGGCCATAACGCCAAATCGAGGCTTCCATTCGGTTCACAACAGCAATCACACACACGCTCACTTTATTATTCATTCAGAACGTAATCACCACATCCTGTTTGGGTATCCTGACAGCAGGTTCTGACTGCACTCGGGCTGCACAGCTGGAGTAAAACACGCAGACCTTCTGAAGAAGTGATAAACAGGAGTACCTTCCAGCTGAATGAGGACGCTGTGATGGATTCACATGCTGCCGCTTTCTGGAGCGCGTCGCCGTAAAGCGCGGCGTCATGTGACCAAAAACCCACGTGCAGACTGACAGATGGTTCACGGTTTATTGACAAACTGCACTTTGTTGTTCTCCCTCCTCAATGCACTGACAGGACATGAAGAAAGCACTAAAAACAGTTTCATAGCACTACTGAGGAAAGTGAAGCTAACAAAAACTAAAAAAAAAACCAAAAAGGAGCGGAGGAGAGAGCGACACCTGCTGGACACAAGGAGAAACGACTTCAGACGCCTGAAGGTCATCTCGTTCATAAATCTGTTGTAACTTTGGACAATGAGATGATTCTGATCGACAAAGACATAAAGACAAAATCCATGTGTTCTCGTGAAGTCTTGCATGTGTCTCCAGCCGTCCACTCGTCTGTCCGTCTCTCAGTGCTCGAGGCGTCCCAGGAACCTCAGGTTGAGGATCTTCAGCTGGTCGTCCAGCTCCATGCGGACGATTCCGTCGTCTCCGTCGATGCTCAGCAGGATGCCGGTCGCCTCGCGGTCCTCTCCCAGAATCACCTTCACCTGGACACAACATGAGCGGCTTTCAGCATCTCTGTGAGGACACTTGGCATTCCAGATGTTCAAATTCGCATTAAAATCAGCCTCAAATTAACTGAACTGACCTGAAGATCTGAACGGGAGGAAAATCTGAAAAAAACCTGATTTTTTTGACAGAAAATCAGTTGGAGTCCTCATGTTGGGACCAACAGCCCGCCTGTCTGAACTGTCATCGTACAGATTTGATGTGACTGAGGGACCCAGGCAGAATGTCCACATACTTTTGGCCACGTATCTGTGTCTAATGAGCCGACTGAGACGTGATCTTTCCTCCACTTTAAATGGCATCAACAGCTCACTGCTTTAAACGTCCAGCTGATGGTTTTACAGCCGACGTCAAACTCAAACCCAAAGCGCGACGTGTGTTAACACCTGGAAGGTTCTGGCAAACGCGTTGAAGGCCGAGTGAGTGGAAGCTGCTGTTCAGCTTTACCTTGTTGTTCTTGGTGGGAGTGACGGGCTCCAGGTGATCACTGCTGATGCTCACCACCTTCTCAGACTCCTGCATGAACACCGAACACATCCCGCCCTGTAGACAGAGACAGACAGACAGACACACACACACACACACACACACACGTGACCAACTGCATGTATCATTTTGAAGACAACATCCAAATCTAACGTCATCTTCAGCACGCTGCTCCTGCAAGGAGAGCCGAGTGTTCTCAAGTGAAATTACTAAAACCGAAATAAATCCTGAACCAGAGGGACAGTTCAGGACACAGTGCTGGACATGCTCCCTGACTGATCCGAGCAGCAACATCTGGAGCGCCCATCTGGCTTACAGCTGCTTTCAGGTGGTCACAACACTTAGAAGTTCAGGGGTCGAGTCCCCGCCCCGGACCGTCACGCGGGGCCTGAGCACGATTCGTCATCTGTTAGCTAATGACGTGACGCTGTGGCAACACAACACCACACACTGCAGCCTCCTCGTAACTCATCTCAGAAAGGCGGCGAGCAACAGCACGTGTGGATTTGAGGAACACGGACTTTCTACATGATCACCCAGAAACAAGAAGTGAGAAACAGGCCTGTGGTGTCAACTGCACTGCATTTCTGCCAGAGTCCACAGAGACCTGGTGCTGGTTAAGGTAACTGATGACAGTAGGGGCGCAGTCTGAAAGCAGTTCACGACCCCGTGTAAACACAGATCTGATGGCACAGGACTTCTCATGTGCTTGTATTTGTTACCGTGACGCTCCTGATGACTCCGGTCTGTCCCATCAGGTCCATGAAGGAGTCCTTGACCCGGACCAGGATGTCGGTGGTCACCCAGTCGCTGCTGCCCTGCTCGATGTTGGAGCCCGGGGTGTGGGGGTTGTACCCCCCTGGAGAAGGCGCTCCGGGTGTCATGGGACTGTAGCCCACGGGACTGGGACTGGGACTGGCCTGTGGAGTCACGGTTACAGAAACACTCATGTGGAGGACAAAGAAAGCTTTTCCCGCTGAGACACTTCAGCTTCCTTTAATCTGAAGCAGAAAACATTTAGAGAGCTTACGTGTGCTGCGACTCGACACTGATGTGTTTTAAACACTTCATTACATGAGTTACCTACCTGATAAGCCATGGGGGACGGGGTCGGGTGGTAGCTGGCAGGAGAGTGTGTGTTCTGGTAGCCGACCGGTGAGGGCGCCACCTGGTGGTAACTCTGAGGACTGGGACTGGGCTGGTAGGAGCCCTGAGGGGACGGGGCCGCATAGGGAGAATACTGCTCTGTGTTGTACCTACACACACACACACACACACACGTTAGACATCAGTCACATCTGTTCTCTGAGAAAAGCCAAATGAGTGCACTTAGGATTTAAGGTTATTCTAAATATCAAACTGTTTTCCCCGAACAAACAGGACAGAGGACACTCAGGCATTTAGCTGCCAGAAGCTGATATACTGGACCAGTTCTTACCGTGTCCACATCTAAAGACAAAAACTACGTTTCTGCTTTCACCATCAGACAGGAAGAACACTTAGGCTGTCGTGGAGAAGAATGAACTTCTCTGCACAGCAGCTCTAACATCTGCATGGAAACCACTGACTGAACATAAAGATGGACAACATGAGAGCTCCCCCAAGTGAAGCCCAAACACCTGGACGCCCCCTGGTGGCTGGCTGCAGTACAGCTCATAAGCCCCTCCCCTTCACGTTAGCAGATGAGCCATGAGTCAAACTAAGAACTCAAAGTACACCTCAAATCATTTTGTCCCAGAGATTGTTTCTGTCATTTTAGGTAGTTCTTATCACACTGATGTTCCACCTCTCGATCACTACTGCACAGACTCCAAAGTGCTTCTAATGACATCACCAGAACAAGATGGCAGCACTCGTATCAGGGAGATTTTGACTTCACTTTTGTACAATGGGAAGAAGTGGAGCCACGTCGGCCGTCACTTTAGATGCTGATGGTTGATACTCACATAGCAGGTGTGCCAGGTGTCTGAGGGTTGTACTGCGGGTTGACTTGTGGAGACGGGACCTCTGGGTAACCCGGTGTCTGAGGGTTGGGGGTCCCCCCGTAGCCCTGAGGGGACGGGGAGGGCTCATCGTCATAGCCAAAGTCGTACTCCTCTTCATTCCTGGAGAGAAGACACTCATGAATAGGCTGAACTGTGTGTGTGTGGTGTGCATGCGCGTGTGTGTGTGCATGTGTGCATTACCTGGAAGGTGTGTTGGGGTTGCTGGGGTCCCAGGCTCCACTCTGACCTGGCGTCCTGCTCCCATCATGCAGTGGGGTCTGAGAGCCGTAATGAGGCGTACGGCTTCCTGTTAGAAGGACGAAGGATGACTCTCAGCTGCACAGCATTGTGGGTAATAATTCAGCTGGTCTGTACATGTTGATTGTTTGGTCTAATAAAACTTGACATCAGCCTTCACTGTTTCTAACTTAATCTGATTGGTTAGTTGGAGTTTTACCGTCATGCAGCGGCGTCTGAGACCCGTACATGGGCGTTCTGGACCCGGTGCCGTACATTGGAGTCTGGGAGCCATACATGGGAGTCCGACCGTGGGTGGAGGTCATCCCACTATGTTTCTTAGCTCCCCTGGAGGGAAGGAGGGGGTGGCAGGTGGTTAGAAAATTTAGAAACTGGAGCACATGTTGAGTTCTGACAGAGAGACTAACAGCAAAAGAGAACAGGGCTGATGGTACTGCAGCAGGTCAAAGTACTGCAGCAGGTCAAAGTACTGCAGCAGGCCAAAGTACTGCAGCAGGCCAAAGTACTGCAGCAGGCCAAAGTACTGCTGACTGAGCACGCTCTGAGGACATACATGGTAGTTAAGCGCTGTCGGTCCACAGAGATGGTCTGACAGGTGGAGTGCAGCTCCACTCTGGCTGTAGACTCTGTCGCGTCCTTCACCACACCGATGTAACCTGGGAAGAGGAGGAAACTCATCAGAGGAGAAGTTCATGGACCAGACGAGGAGACTCAGCTGACCTTCATCAGTCACATGACAACTGATGTCACCTTTGTAAGGACCCTGGGAGATGCGGACCGTCTGACCAATCAGCTCGTTGTCTCTTCGCCCTCTGCCCCGGCCCATCCCTCCTCCGCCTCCTCCTCTCTGCGGAGCACCTGCATGACGACATACACCGTCAACATCACAGCTCTTTTCTGTTTGAGCACTAAATATTCAACGCATTTAGCAATTAAAGCAGCTGACAGGTGCTCAGCAGCAAGACAACATTTTTTTAAAAAAATCACTTGCCTCCTCCACCGTGGTGCATCGGACTGCTGATCCGAGGGCTCATCGGAGCAAATCCTCCCACCGTGAAGTTGGTCACGTCTCTGGGCTGGAGGACGCAAACAGAAACACGCCTTGAAACGCTTCACCTGCAACAGGTCACCGTTCAGAACTACTGGACACAAATGCTGCTAAAACCACAGGAGGTTCACAGCTGCAGACAGTCACTGATGTTACATGAAAACACTTTGGCCAATAGGAGCCCACAGTGACACATCAGGCAGCCAATGAGCTGCTGACCTTGGAGCCACCAGCCAACACCAGGTGTCGGGTTTTGCAGACAAACATGCCTCCATTCTCCACCAGCTTCTTACAGTGGAGGAAGGCGAAGCCTCGGAACAGGTGCCGAATCTCCCCCTCACGGCCCTGCAGGAGGAACGAACACACACACACACACACACACACACACACACACAGTCTCTCAGCTTTCAAAGCAAACCGCTGTGCGCTTTGTCGCGCAGGACGTGTCTGAGCTCCGACGTGACAGGAGCTGACGAGCGGCTCTTACAGAGTGCGGCCCGTCGATGACCTTGACGATGTCCTTGACGTGGATGTTGTTCTGCTCCGAGTCCAGAGCCACAGCAAAGCGGTTGTCTTTCCTGCGGTTCACGGCCTGGTGCCGCACCGTCAGCACCTTCCCGTGCATGTTCAGCACCTGAGACACACGAGTCGGTCACTAAACTCTGCTAGTCTGGGAGATGAAGAAGAAGCTGGTACACGATTGGCTCTCGGACACTCACCTGAAACGTCTCTCGCTCTAGTCGGACGATGACGCCGACGGTCTGCGGGTCCAGCTGGACCAGCTCACCCCACTCATGCTGTCCTCCTGCATCGACGCCGGACGCCGTCTCTGAGCAGAGCTGCAGGTCTCTGGGCAACACCTTCAGCTGTGCTCACACACACACACACACACACACACACCTCAGGCATGTTTCATATGGTATGAAATGACAAACACTGCGGTGCATTAAAGGTGCTGAAGTCAGTTATCCGATAAGCTGCCAGGTGTGTCTGATTCTGGCTCATCCACACCTGAAATCCTCCCAAACTGTTGCCAAATTTCATCAAAACCAAAGCTGCCATAAATCACTGATGCTCATTTATTTCAAATAAGAGCCTGCAGGACGCAGACATTCCACTCAGTGTGTGACTTTCACTGATGTACAAAAACACACTCACACACACTGAAGTAAACCTGTTTAAACTCAACTCGCTGCAAAACGCTGCCAGTTTAGATAAATCAAACACTGGCAGCCCTGACGGGTCCTCAGAGGCCTAAACAACCCGAGGGCTCAACTTTAAGTGTGAGCTACCGCCTTGTTTTCCACCAACCAGAACACGTCCAGCACCAACGGACGGCGGCTACCTCGTGCATGGTGAGGTCCGAGAACAGGATGACGAAGTTCTCCTCCACTCGGACGATGAGACCCGTGTCGCCCTCGTATCGCCCGGCGATCACCTTCACGTGGTCGCCCATACGGAAATATTTTCTCAACTCATGAGCCGGGAACTCCAGGGGGTCCTGCAAAGGAACACACACACACACACACACACACACACACAGAGTTCAGTCTATTCATGAGTGTCAACAACATCATGAGGAAATGAGATGAGATTCAGGTTAGGACAGGTAAGAATACGGATGCTGGCTCTTATACTGAGGGTTCAGACAGAGAATGTGTGTGTGTGTGTGTACCTTCAGGTCTTCATGTTTGGGCATGATGGTGATCTTGTTGCCATCCACACTGAGGATTTTCCCCTGCAGGTTGATCAGCTCTCCCTCACACACCTCCACGTTGTCACCGGCCTGCAGGTTGTGTTCACGCTCCTTACCTGCACACACACAAACAAACACAGTTTGGTGTCGTCGCACCACTTTGAATTGAATTATATTGTAAATACCCCCCCCCCCCCAAACACACACACACAGACAGACAGGCACTCTACCTGACTCGGTGACCACCTCCAGGTCGAGTCCTTCAGGCTGGTCTTCAAACTTCTCGAGCTCGGACAGCGTGGGCTTCACTCCGTCTGTGATCTGCCAGACAGAAACACAAAGCAGCTGCTTCACGGCATCGTGCACCTCAAAGCACTTCACATGCAAAGCTTCGTTACAGAAAACAGGGAGGCTCCTCAGGGCCCCGCCGGAGCCCCTCTTTAGATGGCTTCCTCACCACAGCAGACATGGCGAAGCTCTTAAACAGGAATCCTTTGCGGCTGTAACGGTTCCCCTCAAAGATCATGAAGTCTCCGTCGTGGCTGACCTCCCCTCCGAGCGACCTGTCAGTCAAAGCGTCACCGACAGGCAAACACACACCTCATCAGCAACATCTTTTCTGCTGATGTTCGCGAGGAGCATTCGGTCGTCCAGACTGTGAACTCATCTGAATACAACTACGTCCAGTATTATCACTGTTGGCTTCTGTACACGCTTCGTGTGTACGGTGTGTGTGTGTGTGTGTGTGTGTGTACCTGATCTTTTCTGCATCAAACAGCCTCTGAGCAGGTCTCTTAAACTTCTTCCTCTTAGCGAACCAGTCTTTCTACAGACAGACAGACAGACAGACACTCAGCTAATCACGACCACAGTGCGTCAGGAGGATGGCGCGTGTTAGCTTGTGTTTTACCAGGCTCATCTTGGCCTTGATGCGGTCCAGGTCTATACGCGGGATCATCTTCAGGGAGATGGTGTTCTGACTCGGCTCCACGTAGTCCACCTGGAAAACACAACAAAACGTCTCACTCTGCTCATCAGTCACCATGACGTTTGAGCTCGTCCGCCCACCGCAGACGGGTCGTGTGCCGAAGACTTCGGGTTTAACAGGCCCATAAATCAACCCCAGAGACTTGCTTTAAGCCGGACAAGCCGTCCATGTTATGAGTTGCTCTGTTGTTTTGAACATTTACAACAAGCCAACCAGCTCCTTCAGCCGTTTTACTGTGGACGAAGAAACTTTAGCCGAGTTTCCGTCAGCATGTCGGGAGGACAAAATGACGACGTTTCCATTTTTGGATGAACTGTTCCTTTAAGAATCTTGTGTCAAATCAGTGATTTGATTATTCATAAGTTCCTGCATGTGTGGAGAACCACAAGCGTCACAAAAAAAGAGTAAGAAAGCATTTCCTGTGAATTTAACTTACTAATCGATGAATCGACTCAACGTTCAGCCTTAAAACGTGCTGCGTTATTATGCTGCATCTTATGCGACATTTAGATTTTTGGTGAACAAACCGTATGATTAACCCTTCAAGGCAACAACAGCAGCTGAACACTGAGACACACTGAAGCTTCTCATTTTTTGACATGAACGAGGGATGACGAGACGTTAGGGCTGCTGACGAGACGCTCTGATGTTTCGGTTGCTGGACCGTGCGACCAGTCGGTACCTGAGCGATGTCGTCCTTGTACAGGCCTCTCTTCAGCCGGACCCAGGACTTTGGCTTCAGGTTGGTGACCTCTTTGACGACCTTGAGGACGTCCGTCATCTCCTTGATGGGGACCATCTGCTGGTTCCACAGGCCCATCCTCAGGTTGCCGATGCCTTCGATGGCCGCCTTAACGTGCGTCTGCTTGTACGACTCCACGTAGATGTAACCTTTAACGTGATCCGGGGCGACCACGGACTTGATCTGCAGAGGCTGAGGGGAGGAAGACGAGGAGGAGGAGGAGGAGGTTTGTTCAGTAGTTAGTTAACACTGTAAAACAAGACCTCCACACTTTTTCCAATTCATTAAACCCATTACTGCATTACTGTATTACTACACTCTGTCTGTCTGACTCTGTCTGTCTCCCTCTCTCTGTCTGTCTGCCCACACTGAGTTGGGTTCTGCTCTGAGGTTTCCGCCTTCTGAAAGTCAGTGTGTGTAAATGCAGTTATGAGTCATTTCTGTCCCACCTGGACACCATCTGAACCTGCGAACTAACTGAGGCTAACTCAAATGTAGTAGAGTAAAACAAACAGCACAGTACACAGTACAAGACTTAGCGTAAATTTGCAGCAGACTTTAATTACTCCTGGAAAAACCTGAAAGCTCTGATCCACTGCGATCAGTCGGTCACAAGCTGATCCTGATTCACGTCTCCATCACTGCAGTAAAGCTCAAAATGCCTAAAATTCTACTTCATGAAAATGTCATCATTTGTAAGGATGATAGTGGAGACACTGTTAAATATCAGCAGCAAATGTCGGGGTGTCGTTCAGCTGAGGTGTCACGTCTCAGCTGAACGACACCTCAGAGTTCAGCCAATCAGAGCAGAGCATTCAAACACGTTACGCAGCCTCTTACTGTGTCTGTGAACTGGTAGGCGATGAACTTCCTCATCAGTGCGATGGCCGTCGCCCTCTCCTCTCCAATCTGAAAACACAGACATGTTGATGGAGTGTGTGTGTGTGTGTGTGTGTGTGTGTGAGAGTGAGTGTGTAAACACAGCGACAGAGGATACACACCTTACACTTGACCGTCCACAGGTTGGGATCCCTGAACAAGCAAATTTAGCATTAAGACAATTTCTACACACACTCATCATCACTGTTGATTGGTGGACGAGTCGTCACATACTTGACCCCAGGAAGTAGCTGCTGCTGGGTGATGTCATCTGAGAGCTCCTCGGACCCTCCAGAATAACTGCACACCACAGAAGAAGAAGAAGAAGAAGAAGACAACAGGATTTGGATCTCTGATGAACAGACACTTTATGTTTATATAAATGGGAAACATCGGGCCCAAAACTGGACACGAATTTGTGTTCAGTCTTGGATGAATAAACTTCATCAATAAGCCAATCATTCGGCAGCTCGCTGTGGTCACACACTGCTGTAAACACTGATCTGAGATCAGACATGTTTTCACAAGGTGAGTGAACAAAGATACTCACTGCTCTCCTCCTGAGGACTTGGCATACTTCCTCATGTAGTATTCACCCAGCGCCTCCTCTCTGGAGTCTCTGCAACACACATGCGTGCGCGTGCGCACACACACACACACACACACAGTTAGCCAATGACATTGTTGGCAGAACTTCAGTGCTTGTCACAAGACTTCACCTCAATTTGTGAAGATTAAAGCCTCCTCATCACTGCACACACACACCTGAAGCTTAATATCTGTTTGATCCACTCAACACACACACACGCCGCACACACTGAAAACAGCTGGATGGAACAGCTGCTCTCTGAGTCGTCGTAAATGAATGAGCCTCTGAACGTGAAGCTCTGTGAGGCCGAGCCTGGAGCCGAAGGGGCATTTGTTACCTCCAGAGGTTCTGCAGCCGTCTGGATCCAGAGTGATCTTCATCCAGAACCACGTGGTCCATGTTGGACACTGAGGCAGGGGACAGGAGACTCATGTTCAACATTAAACTGCAGAAATTTTGATGAAATTCTGAAGAACGACTGCTGAAGTAAAGACTTACCTTCAGCCTCCTCTGCTCAGGACCGACCAGCAACAAGGAAGAGGAGAAGGACGAGCAGAGAGATGTGACAAAGGACGGACAAAGGACATAAAAGATTGAGAAAAAGGAGAAAGTTCAGAAAGCAAAGAGGGAGGGAGAACAGAGCAGTAAGAGGGGGAAGCGGAAAACAGAGACAGAAGAGGAGAAAGGTACAACGCAGGTTTTGATGAAGAGGAGGATGAAGAGGTGAGGGCAGAAGCCAACATTGTCATCAGGGCAGAGCACACAGGAGCAGAGCCAGGCAGAGGCAACACAAAGCATGATGGGAGAAAAACAACAACAACAGAAAAACAAACAGATTAACGGTGAGAGTCGAGCACAGAGAAGCATGAGGCCGCTGAAGGCTTCGGGTGACAGTACAGCAGAAACAAAACTCTTCGCTGGGCTTTTCATCTCGTCTTCCTCGCTTCATTCATCTCACTGTCAACAAACCCCACCGAAAGACTCCGAACACGTCAGTCCGCCTCCCAGCACCGACTTCCTGTCTGTGGCTCCGAACTCCAACCTCACGAACACGGAGCAACAAGCTCAAATCGGTTGTTAATCAGGCTGACAGCAGGAAGTCAGACTGGATGGGGACTATTTTCAGATGCGGATTAATCCACACTTGGTGCTTTGTCATTCCAGGGAGTTTGTTGACAATAAAAAATATTCAGGTGGACGCTTGTTACGTCAATTTAAGAGTTGTTATCCCTGTTTTGGGCTCCTCCCACTCCAAAGCTCTGCCCACTGAGCACTGATTGGCTCAGCCAGAGAAACAGCTGTCAACAGCTGTGCTTCCATGAAATTAACAAGCAAATTTGATGCAAACTTTTGAAAAGTCAGAATAAAAGATGAGGCGCATTTCCATAAACTACTTTTTATGCAAAGTTTCACCAGAGGATGGATGAAATAAACAGCAGAAGAAGAGATTAGGAAGTGGAAGAGAACAAAGCTGTCCATCAACCATAAATCTCAGCGAAGAAGAAGAAACCAAAGCAGCGGCGTCGGCCATCTGCTGCCGCTTCTCCTCCTCCTCTGGAAGGAGGAAACAGCTGATCGGTCATGACTTTTAAGTTCAACAGATTTTATTGGGAAAAGGAGTTTCAATCTCCCCTTGTTAAGAGCTTTAACTGCAAACCCACCTTTGATAAACTTTGCACAATCAAGGACATTTTGTTAAATTTTGCAGTTTCCATCAACATGTTTTACTGCAAAGCTCCCAAATGTTCTTCAAAGCCTGTGAATGGAAACACGTCTACTGAGCGCCGACGGGGTTTTGTGTCCACTGTACTCGTGCCTCCTTCAGTGACAGAGTGCATTACCGTGTGCACACAAAAAGCTCAAAGCACACCTGTTAGTCAGAACGTCTCGAACCAAAACGTGTCTTCTATCAGGCAGCAGTCGGGCAAATGACCACAGCTGTCAGAGTCATGACTGAAACGTCGTCTGCAGCTCAAACCTCAGCATGCACGTTGCACTCAACATTCACGTGACTTCTGAGCTACGACCTGAAGCACGTGGTTGGATTTGCTCCGGACTACAGAACTCGGACGGACTTGTTCATGTGTGCTTTATCCAACGACAGAATGTTTCAAATGTTAAAAAGGTGTCGCAGCATTCAGGCTCCGCCCGGCAGGCCGGGCGTGGCCGGATTTGCCCTCAGTGCTTCCTCACAGTAAGCTGTGCTGGGATGAGGTGGGGTTAACACGTTCATGGATTTTTATCAAATGGATGAAGCTGATGCTCCGTTTACTTCAGATACACACACGTATACACATGGAAACATCAGAGAGTATCTGGAGGAGAATTACCGTTAACTGAAGAGGACATGCAGGACGGAGAGGGACGCCGGTGAGACAGAGAGAGTTCAGTCAGACAAGACCAGGTTCAACACTAAAGCCTGGACACAGGTCACAAGTCAGTGACGTCGCAGCACCTCCATCAGAACTAAAGGTCCTCGCATCTCAACACCACACAGTTTCATGTTTTTCATTCCCACAATGTGGGGTCAATACAGATTAACATCAGCGAACGGTTTGAGGTTAACTTGTCCTCAGAGGACAGAAACACAAACAAATGCTTCTTCTCTGCTAGAATGCACAGACTGTGAGAGTTCAGTCAGTGTTTACTGCTCTGACACGCACTGAGATTTAAGCCCGCGTGACGCTTCCACACTGCGTGCGACGAGCACTCGACGTGGACGTGAGCACTCGTCCAGCGTCCTCTAATGCTGACTCTGTACACATCAAAACTTCACACCTGCTCAAGTCCACACAGCGATGTAACTGCTGTCTGAGCATCTGCATGAATCCACGTAGCAAAAAATGATAAATGAGGCCCAGGTGACGTTCAGCAACGACGCACAGCGGGAGAGGAGCAGGATGTGACGTCAGGAAGAAGGAGCTGCGAAGCTCTAACCTCCACCCGCCTTCCACAGGCTCTTCTCACATTCAGACGTCTGCTCAAACGCGCTCTGAGGATTTCTGCGAGGTTAAAACTTGTTAAAACTCAGTGGTCAGCAGAGACACGGACGTACAAACTGCTGTTCTTATGGATCTGTTCCGACCGGCATTTTCAAACTTTTACAAGATTTAATTTAAGTCATTTCCAGTGATGACACGCTGAGCAAAAGGCCGTACAGACTTTTAGCATTTCTCATCCCGGGACTGAACAGGCTGACTCGTGAGTCGACTCCCTGACGTACCCAAAAGGCATCTGACGCTGTGCCTGAATGTCAGCTTCGAGAAAGAAACAACCTGCTGATCACAAATATTTATGAACGTACAACACACAAGTATCGTGTCATAATGATCATAAACAATCACAAGTTCAACTGATGCGCAAAGTCAAAATAATTCATATATTGGATCTACTTTGATGTCCCAACAACAACAAAAAAACATTCTTGTATTTTTTTTGTTTATTTCTTTAAAAAAGCAGCAGAGGTTTAAGTTGGACTGAAATGTGCCTAAATCAGATCAGAATTCCTTTATTTATCCCTGAAGGGAAATTCTTGAAATTCTAAATGCTGCCTCCACATGTAATCGCACAGTTTAAGCTGTGAAATCAGGCGGAGATCAGAGGTCACGCACAGACCAGCATGATGAGAACTGCTCCAGGCTCAGTTTCAGTGGACCGGATCCAGCTGAAACGCTGAACGGTTCTCTCACAGAGTGTGACAGAAGGTCCAATCAGGCTCAACTTCCACGCCGGTGATTTGCATGTTTTAGCCCATTAACTGCAAACGATGCACACTGAAACAAAAACTTGACTGCCAAAGAATGTTTCCAGTGTTTGAATATTTTCTTCCCTCACAGACGACTTCAGTTCACTTCACAGCAGCACGAGAGACTGGTTCCAGACTTTTTGGACCAATTAATCCGTCAGAGTCCGATTTTAATTCACTTCAATTTAGGTTATTTATACAGCTCCAAATCACAGCAACAGTCGTCTCACGACACTTTCCAGTTAGAGCAGGTCGAGAGCAAACTGTGTAGTTTGGAGAGAGACGACAAAACTGCTGCTGTCAAGCTTATCTTTGCACTGCGACACAGCTTTCATCGTCAATCGATTTGATACGTCTCCGATCAACTTCCTCTCTAAAACATGTATTGTTGACTTTAATGGTGGAACGGAAAGCAGTGACCAGTTAAAATATACTGTAATGCAGTTAAAAACACAGCAACATGCTCTGGAAAGTGAGGGGCAGTTATATGTTGTTTGTATGATTTGTAGTAAATGGGCTAAAATTTTAAAAACACCAGAATGGTCCTTTAATCAGAGCCAGGGTCTCTGCTCTCAGGATCCAAAGACAGGTCAGGTCTGTCAGTGCAGCAATAATAATAAATAAGAACACAAATATGTTGTTTGTCAGATGGAGGACAGTCTGGGGGACATCACATACGTCCCCTCCCACCTTGTGGACAGGCTGAGTGACTCACCTTTCTCCAGAATATCTTCAGCTCCTTCCTCCCACTGGTCTTCCTCATCCTCATATTCATCGTCCACATCTAAACAGCAAGGACAGAACCAGAGGGACAAAACTTTTAAGATTGCATTAAGGCTCCATTTATCTCTGAAAAGCAGAAAAGGGGAGAGGAGGGACAGTTTAAAGGGAGCTGATGACAGATGACACCGCACCGGCTTCATCCAGGATGAACCCTCCATGTCTCGGCTTCTTCCTGGGACGGTCATCATCGTCCTCTTCCTCCTCTTCATCATATTCTTCCTCATCTTCCAGGTCCTCCCCCTCCTCCTCCGCTACTTTGTCGCTGCCCACGGGGCTGCCCGCCTCCTCCTGGTGACGGATCACAACAGAAGCATCAATAAAGTGCGCAATGTTCTAACACGGTTGCATACTTTTATATCCGATGGAAGTTTTGGAAGAATAATCCACTCTGTAAATACTCGCATTCACTCACAATGTTTACCCGGATCCAGTGGACAGTTAGCATTAACTAGCTAGCGGTTAGCATACCTCATTCTCCTCCACTTCCTCGGCCTCCCCGTCGCTGCTGCGCTCACTCTGGTTGTCCGAGAAGTCGCTGTCCTCGCTGTCAGACATCGTGTAGCCTCAGACTATAGCAGCAAGCACTACACAAAAGCGTCGTTATTGACTTTGAATCAAAACAGGCGGAACAGTTAACGTTAAGCTAACAGCTGCAAAGCATCCCGGCCACAACAATCAAGATGGCCTCGCAAAGCATGCTAAAGCTGTTTGCATTGAAGTAACGTTCCACATATCTCCAAAACTGCAGCAATCAGATGGTCACTAAGAGGCTCCGAGACTGTTACTTACCCGTTTTAACTCCTGCTTTGGCTTTTAATGTGGTCAGTTACCAATCGAATGTAAATATCAGTCGTGCTCGATTAGGTTGCTCTGATGCCTCTTCACGTCTTCCTGGGAACCGTGAGATTTTGGAAAGTAACGCAAATGTCTCGCGAGGTTTGGACGGCGGCTCAGGCAACAGAGCACGAGGAGTCACTCGGTCTCTATTTTTCTGAAACTTACAAACCACATACAGAGAGACAGTTTCTCCTTTGACGTACACTAATAAAATGTAACAAAAATGTTGCTGCAGACAGTTTTCTCCTAATGGAAATAAATAACGTGTTAGATAACAATACCCACTTACAGCAATATCTATATAATAAGTAGGCACTTTGGTGCATTGTAATGCTCTCATAAAGTCACCGTTTTATCAACCAACAACATGCTGCTACTTGTGTTTCTATTCTGTTTTTATGTTTTTTCTGCAGTGAACCAGGAACTAAACGGGGGTGAATTTCTCCAGTGTAGTAAAGGTCTATTTTATCTTACGTTATCTTAAAAGACAGTTTGTGACTCCTCGAGGAATTAGTCAGAGTGATACTCAACTCCTAATACACAATCTCTGATACGTGGTGACGTTTAACGTTTGACGGCGCTCTCAAGTCAGCCAATCACATGACGCGCTTCAAGGAAAGTCACGGAGCGTTAACACCGTTCCTGCTCTTGAAAACACTTTCATAAATCCTCCATATTTTGTCTGCCCGTCAAGCGTGAGGGTGTTGTCGGAGATGAACAGCGTCGGAGAGTCCTGCACCGACCTGAAACGGGAGTACGACCAGTGCTTCAACCGCTGGTTCGCCGAGAAGTTCCTGAAGGGGGACCGCAGCGGCGACCCGTGCACCGAGACCTTCCGGAAGTACCAGCGGTGCGTTCAGAAGGCCATCAAGGAGAAGGACATCCCGATCGATGGAGTGGAGTTTATGGGCCCCAACAAGGACAAGCCCGAGAGCTGATGGAGAGGAACGTCACCATAACCATCAGTACTGATATCAAAACACCATATTGACCGTGGTGGGTCCACGAGGCCCACTGAGCATGCGCAGAAGCAGAGCTGAGCGGGATGAGGAGCGCGAACCGCAAACATCGACTGTGTGCGTTTGTGCTAACCAGCGGCGGATTTAGACTTCAAACACGCAAAACTGAGCCCAGAACCGAAGGGTTGTTTCATTTAAGTTTTCTATTTCATGTCTGCTGCTTGTCTGTGTGAGTTCGTTAACTTGACTAATGTTATAGTCACTCGATTAACCGCTGCTAAAATGAATCAGCGACCATAATGATCCATTAACTGTTTTAAGTCATTTCCAAAGTAAAACCAGATGGGCCTCTGGTTGTGGGAACTGCCGCTTTTCTGTGTTCTTTGCTTGTCTTTGGGTTTTGGAGGAAAGAAATTGTGATGGACGTTTATTTCTACTTTCAGACATTTTATAAACTAAAAGAGGAATAGATTAGCTCGAATTATAATTACTGGGTCAGTCAATGATGAGAGCGATTAGCTGGGATTACTGTGATTCATAGTCATGACACATTACTGATCTCTGAAGTGACATCTTTGTCCCTAAAGTTTACTTATTATTGTTTTGTCTTTGTGTTTTTGTCTTTGTTTACACTGTCTTACATTTCAGGCAGTTCTCATGTGAAGACATGGCATTTGTAAACAGAAGAGGCTAACTTTGAAAGATCTTAAATTGTGCTTCATTCATGTAAAAACAAGAGTAAACAGTAAAATTAAACGGGATGGAAAGTGTCAAAGTGTAAGAATCAGGACTGATGTCACTGAATGTTTCAGGCAGCCTGCGTTTCTCTCCTCAAGCAGCAGAACTGATGACCTGACGTCTGCTGCCTGACAGACTGGACTCGGGGATCCACAGTCACACTCTGAACCTGCTGACCCCACACAGATGGGCACATCTGGAAAAAGTTGGTCACAACTACCACAGTCCTGAGATTTTTCCAGGTCTTCGTTAAAACCAGACTCCACAGGCAAGGTGGTCCGGGGCCCCTGAACCGCAGGGACCAGATTCATAAAACTGGAGTTTCGTGCCTTACAATGGGCAATGCAGATGCATGAATGTGTGCGTTCTCCTGGAACTGGACACACGAGCCTCATTTCACCTGCAGCTGCTGGACGCGTGGGTGTAGACGTCCTTCAACGTGTTAATACTCGTGTTTGCTCCACCACAGAAGAAGAGTAGAACAACAAAGAATGAAACTGGCAAACATTCTAAAATGTTTTATGTCTTCCTCATCATATGTACAGAAAACTGTGTGTAAGCTGAAGTCTGCCTGCTTGTCACCTGACCAGGTTACGTGTTGGGAAAGACATGTTTTTTTGGGGGCAGTCGTGGATCAGCGGTTAGGGTGTCGGACCCGTAACCCCGTCCCGGTGTCCATGGCTGAGGTACCCTTGAGCAAGGTACCTAACCCCCACTGCTCCCCGGGCGCTGCACGCGGTCGCCCACTGCCCCGGGTTTGCTGTGTGTGTGTGCACGTCACTTGGGTGGGTTAAATGCAGAGCACGAATTTCGTTGGAGTGAGTTCCCTCCAATGACAAAATATGTCACTTTCATCTTTAATCTTAATCTTTAATCTTTTTTGTGTGTTTGTACAACTGACTGTAGAAAAAGATGGCTGACATCAGAGCTCCCTGAAGTCAAAACGCCTGGTACAGGTACAGGTCGCTAACCCCCCCCATAGCACATCACTGCTGCACACACTCGCTCCAGATGACGTCACCAGAGCAACATGGCAGCACTCGTATCCAGTGTATTTTGGCTTTGCTTTTGTACAGTGGGAGGAAGTGGAGATTACAGTCAGACGAATGGACGCAATCCACTGTTAGATGTCATAATTACAGCAAGCGTCAAGACAACCTAAACTCTAAAAGAAATCTTAAGAGTTTTGTTTTTTGAAGGATTTAATTTAGGTGCTTTTGGATACTTTTAAAGACTGGGATGATGTTGTTTATTCCTATACAAATATATTTAATCTGACATAGTGATTAATGACATAAACATACAAATGATTTGAGCTCAATCGCCTCTGGAAAGCAACAGGCACAACTACTCCCACTTGTGAAGATCGCCTCTGCCCTGCACAGGCCTGACTGGATCTGCTGAAGCGAAGAACTTGACTCTGCCTGTTGGCTCTGAGCAATTGAGTTTCACTGATAAGGAACAGGCGAGTTGAGAGAAGAACGGCAGCCTCCTCGGCTTCCCACGTGGACTCGCTGACCTCCTGCCAGTCGTGTCCCTGACTGGCCTGTTTCATCTCACAGAGCTGCCATCGTTACACTAAAGCAAAGCAACGCAGTCCTGCAAGCCATGAAAGCAAGATACCATCGGCCTGCTGAATCAAACTTTATCGGCACCAACAGGACGGATCACAGGCTTCCGTACCGGCAGCAGTTTCCTCTGGGCAGTGAGTCTGCTTTCTGACTTCATCAAACAGACACTGGACCCGGTTTAAACCAGCTCACGGTCCTCAGTGCGTGGTGCATTTAGGGCACATCCAACTTGTGAAATGGGGGAAACTCCTGGTGAGGGCTTGTTACGCAGCACACGTTCATCGTCTCCATCAAACACGAAAGTCGTTTTGAACTCGGATGTGAAAAGTGACAGAAGTTTGGGTACTCAAAGCATTTTCACAGCTGCCTCTCATTCATCAGCTTGCAAATCATCCACATTCACAGCGGAGGTTACGCTGCAGCCAAGCTCTTCCGGTCTCTGCTGATTAATTCTGTGACTAACCCATTTTTTAAATGCCATTAAACTGAGAAGCCGACGGACTGATGGATAGGAACGCGACCTGTCGGACTGAAGAAACAGTCACAGTGTTTGTCGGCTGCTCTGCTGCTGTTGTGCCAACACATCTGCTTTTAATCATCAGGAGAAGCAACCAATCAACCGCCCTGCAGTCATTATGCCGAGATTCCACAGCCGAAGGTGGGAAAGCTGCGGATGGCCAGCCCTTTACGAGACGTCACGGCTTGTTTCATTTTTACCCAGCAAAATCAAGACAGCGTGAAATGCGTATCCAGTTATTAACAGATTTTCTTGGGAAGAGATCATCCTGACACGTGAGCCTGCGAGAGCGGAACTCAGCTGCCAAAGCTGAAACTAAAGCTGAAGGGAAAACGTTGTTCTCCTCTTCGTTTAACGTTTCATCAAAGTCATGACGCCAACATCTCCGACACATCATCGCTTTCTGAATGTAAGATGGCCCCTTTCTTCCTTAATAATGCTCTTCATTGTTGTGACACCAGAAGAGTCCAGCTGCAGCCAATCAGAACCATCAAACCGCAGTCCCTTAGACTCAGTCCGCTTAAACCCCGCCCACCTGCAGGTAAGCCTGACGGGGGTTTATTATATGAATATTCTTTAAGTCTTAGTAGTAATGGTGCCATAAATGTTTGTCCAGACAAAAGTCCAAGAGTCACTAAAATCCAAGGGGTTGAAACTTATAGAAAACTACTGAGCAGAGTTTCAGTCTGATGGTGTCACTGAGGTTAATGCAGCCGAGATGTTTTCCTGTGGACCAGTCGGACCAGCATCGCTGCTGTTACGCCAGTCACGAGACTGCAGCTTAGTCTGCTTTACTTTCATCTGAGGCTGAGTTCACTTTGTGAGGAGTGGAGATGAGACCAGAGGAGAAAGAGAAACTGGAGGGAAAAAACAGGAAGGACTGCAGCTCTTGGATCCAGAAGTCCTGTGGGAGTTCAGAGAAGACCTTCTCCAGCAGACCTTGAGGGTCACTGAGAGTCCTCAGCTGGTTCTGTGGTTTCATTTTGAAGAGATTTTACATATTATTAAAGTGGTGTTCTTGACAGACTCAGGAAGTTCTTAGGAAGGGTGTAGGAGGTTCTACTTGCTCTTGGTTTGATTTCTCAGCTTCCCACAGGCGACTGAGGAATGTCAAAGAATTTCTGGGGGAGGTTCCATGGTTACATCTGGAGGCTCTGAAGGGATTGCATGACATTTCGTTACTAAGGTTACTAAGGTTTTAAGTTTCATGAAGAAGAAAGTGCCTTCAGTACTTTTGATGCAGACGGTGTGTTTCACTGAGTGACTCTGAGTGTAAAGAGAAGCAGAAAAAACTCCACAGAGCATCTTTAGCTGAACTGCAGTACTCTGCGCTGTAATACTGGAACAGTAATATATATAAACGGAAATTTTCCAAAGTACTTATGATTCCGATTACATTTGCTAATGATTACTTTGGGCAGTTGTGTGCAGCTGCCTGTTGTGGCGTAGCAACTGTTTTATTTCTGTCTCTGAGGGGATTCGGAGGAGGAGGGAAATCTGGAATCTGAAAATCTTACTTACAAATGTAATTGCAGCTTAATGTGGACTGGTGTTGTCTTTTCTGCTCATGGCCACCAAGCATGTTACGTCTCTCCGTCTCCCTGCTGTCTCAGCTGTCAATCAAACATTTAGGAAACATGCAGGCTAAAGGAACATTTCTCTTTTTTCCTCTTTTCACTAATAAAAAACTTTATTTTTTCATAACTCTGCATTGAGTTTGTATATCACTTCCGTTCCAGCAAAAGCCCCCATGAGGTTCAAATCTATGTAACATGTGTCAGAGAAGACTGAAAAAGTGGCTGAACCTGGAGAAGTCCCGACTGAGAACAGGAAGTAGTTTGCGTGCGTGTTAGTTGTGAGCCGACAACATGCTGTGGTCCTCTGGTGATTTCTGCTTTGAGTTCAAGCTTTTGCCTCAGAGTCAAACCCGAGTGGACTTGATCCAAGTTTTGACAATTTTTGAAACAAAGAGGGTCTGTTTGATGGCATGTTGATGTTCATCACATGTTGTACGAGTTACAGCCTGCTTGTTTCATTCCAGATTTACTGTCACATCTGTCCACATCTGGACATGTTCATGTGATCACACAGAAACAACCTCCCTGTTTTCCTATTCTGTATTTTCCCTCTTCACCCACCTAAACTTAGCTGAGCATCGTGCTTGGTGCTCAGGGAGTATGAAAAGTCTCTGTTGAAAGTCCTTTGCGGAACACGACGACAGGCTAACTGTGCTGAAAGTTCATTGTCCGAAGAGTCAAAGCAAGATCTTTGAGGAACTTTTCTGCTTTTTCCTCCTTGGAAAGTTCACACTGAAGACACTCTGACGCCTCCGTCTGTGGACGAGAAGAGAGACAAGTCATACCGAACCTGAAGGGCAGAGTTAACAGAAGGTGTTGAAGGTGTCCCACCTTGACCAAAGCCAAAACCTTCACCATACGTATCACACACTCTCAGGTGGAACGATGGAGTGCCCCAGGGCTCAGTTCAGGTCCTCTTCCACACTGATGATCGTGCAGCTGACACAGTATGTTTACAAGAAGTAGAAGAAGAAGAAGAAGAGGGGAACGAGAAGTGGTTTCGGCACTCCTAACCCCAGTGGGGATTTGAGTCTGTGCTTTTTGACCCTCTGAGGCTGCCGTAGCTGGTTGGTGTAGCGGCAGACTAGCGGATTTTAGTTAGCGATGTGAAGTCTGCAGCTTTAGAAGAAAACATGCCTGAATCATGAGCACACCTGCTGTTTTATGCAAAGCTAATCTTTGTTAGCACATTAATGGTAATTCCCATTATGTTTTGGTATTGAGATCACTAACTAAATGTTAGTTATTTATGAATATTTCAAACTGATTCACAAATTTGAAAAATCAATTCAAGACTAAAAATTTGAACAATTTGATGCCAAAACTTCCAACTGGCCTTAAATTCATCGCTCGGCTGTGGACTATGAGCTGCGTCCTGACATCAGTGAGGAGGAGGAGCAAAGCTCTGGAAATAGATCATCCCCAAGTCATGAAGTGTAGTGGGTTGGTGGCTCAGATCGCAGCCAAAAGGAAATGTCTCATCTCGTCCTCTTCCTCTGTTACAGCCCCACAGTAATTCAACATGTTTTCATGTTTTTCTCCTGAGGAGGAACACCAATGAGTTGTTCCTCACACCAAATGTGAGGGTTAAATCTGTTTTACTTCAGCTGGACCTGTTTTAGACCTGAAGAGGCAGATGAAGAGCAACAAAATGTAAAATATTAGCTGCCTTCAACTTCACACAGAGAAAATGAACTCTGAAATTTCTTTATTTTACTTAATTTTACTTTATTTTACAAGCTTCGCCCAGATGTTTCATTGGCTGTACTGCTTCTGGACAGTGAATCAGTGAATCATTAAAAGTCCAAACACGATTCAAATGTGAAGAAACTCGTCAGTGTTTCTTAAAATAAGAAATCAGTGCTGACTCTGTTACAACTTCAGCTTAGCTCTTTCACATTATTCCAATGCTGAGGTGGTTTTAGTAGTGAATTTTAAACGCTCAGCCTCTTTACATGTCCGACCAGGTGCAGCTGTGTCCCTCTTCCTCCCTCCTTACCTTGTTTAATAACTTTGCAAGTTTTTTAAGTTTGATGTTCAGTCTTAAACCTCCAGCAGGAAAGTTCTCCCACTCTTCAATGAGCACTTTAACTTCGTCAGCGAAACATTTCATGGTGGAGCTGGGACATTTCTGCTGGAGAGAGAGGGAGACAGAGGGGGGAGGGGGGTGAGGCCCTGAAGACATCAACCCCATCACATAAACAGGACAGTACAAACAGATTACAGAAGTCATGTCCTGTTCTCACATCATCACAATGACGAAGGACGGACCTGGAGGACACGCCCACCATCGAGGACGTGTTCCACTGCACGTGTCCTGTGTTTCGTTTCAATTAGAACTCACACAACACATTTGTTATGGTTTAATGGAGGTGATGAAGCTGCTGAGGACCTCAGTCGCCGTGTGTGTGAGTGCAAAGTCGACATCAGATAACACTGATAAGATAAACAGACTCATCTGAGTGAATAATGAAGCTCATACCTGGTAGTCCTCGATGGTGGGCGTGTACAGTCTGCAGTCCAACTCCGTCTGAGGGCAGAGAGAATGTGGAGGTTCACAAATGAAACGCATCGAGCCAGCTGCCATCAGTCCATCCAGCTAAAGGTTAGTGAGGTTTGTTCAGATTCTCTGGAGACAGCCGATAGCGTGAAACTGGACCTCAAGACATGAAGCAGATGAACGCCACCCTGAACCCGACAGGACGGACGATAAGGTCGGCCAAAAGTGACAGCTGCTGATCAGTAAAAAGGAACGTAAGTTTTTTGCTCATTTAAAACCCAGAGGAGTCCTCACACTCACCCTCGTGTCTGTCTGTCTGTCTGTCTGTCTGTCTGTGCCCCGTCTGTGCTCTGTGGAAAAACTGCTGTGACATAACAGTCCACCTGCAGACCAACATGTTTAAGAGACATTCCTCCAACGGGTTTAGCTTCGGATCCGTTTCCAGACCTCATCAATGTCTGGCACATGTCAGGCACTGAAAGCCCGGATGTTTCTGCTCCAGAAGCCGTCTCTTCCACGATAAACTCCCACGCTAAATCACTTTAGGATCTCTCCACTGAGTGAAAGCATACCGATCGAGCCGCTAGAGTCCCATTTACTTATACATTTATGTTTGTGTCACATATAGAAATCTCTGTTGCTTCCACATGGTTATATTGACCACAAGATCTTAACTCATTCACACAAAACGGTCAGCGCAAACATGTCCAGACCACGTTGATACGAGACATCAGACCGGATTAGTGTAAAGTGTTAAAGTCAACCACGTGGTGTCACCTTCCACTCAGAGTGAAGCAGCACCACAACCTGCTGAATACCTCAGCGCTGTCTGTCTTCTGTCCAGCCGCCGCCATCCAGACGGGAGAAAATATGACGCAAGAGACTCGGCGAGGTTCCCTTCGGTCTTTACGACTCACAGCAATGCCAGTAGTTTTAATTACGGGTCAAATGTGGTCGTTTGGTTTGGCTCGGATTAGAAAAAGATGTTTTCAAATCATGAACCATGAAATCAGTTTGTGAAATACTGATGACTTTAAATCTTTAGCTTTGGACATGAATTCTCCATTTTAACTCATTCTGACTGTCAAGAAAGAAGAAGACGAAGAAAAACTTGTATACACAAATCCTATAGACTGAACGTCTTGAACTGTTGTCCTCGTTGCCAGTGGAGGACGTCTGTCCTCATGCAGCCTCACAACAACAACAACAACAACAACAGCCCTGCATGACTCATTTGTGTGTTGTTGTAAGTATATTGTCATAGTGAATCATCTTGTTATGTATTACATGAGAAGGTAATAAAGATAAGCATGAAACAATTCCTGTATGAAAATAATCAAATGTTTGAGAGCAGAATTTAAAAGGTGACCTGCATTACAAAAACTAAAAACTTGGGCATGTTGTGCACTTCTTGTGCACTTCTTGTCTTATGTCTAAAAACATCTTTCAGTCCACCAAGACTCAATGTTTTAAAGGTGTGGAAGCCCATTTCCACCAGTGTAGGGAGAAAAAGACCCTGGAAACAATGACGAATGTCTAAGGATCTCAAAGCAGCGAGAGCGTTTCTCAGAACACTTACACTTACTATGTTTTTTCCAGAAGGTTTCTCAGTGTAAAGAAAGAAAACTGATAATAAAAGACAGAGGATGAAACTCTTACCAGGTCTGAGACGATAAGAGACTCGACTCTTCTGATGACGTCTTCGGTGTAGAGTTTGGCAGCAGGTTGCAGCCTCAGGCCGAGCGGACACACCAGATACAGACACACACTCGCAAGAGTTAACCTCCCTCTCAGCATGGCAAGGCAGCAAAACATCATCTGCGTCACATCGTCCTCTGCTGTCTCACACTACTGCATCCTCATGGACGGTCCTCAGCCTGAAAGATCAGGTCCCTGACAGCTGGGGGACTCTATGGAAGCACACAGATCCATGTCAGAAGGTCCACAGAGACTGCAATCCTACAGGAGGCCGCTTTGAAAGCCCAGACCAGCTGAGAATATCTGGATGAGTTACAGTCAGTGTTTGTTGAGCCTGCAGCGAGCAAAGCAGCTGCCACAACTGTGTCTGGATAACAGAGAGCAGGGATCAGCGGAGCAAACACTTAACGTGTTCATTCCAAGAGCCCATTTATGAGGATTTCTTTGAGGAACGACTTCAAAGTGCCTCCAGAAAAGGTGTAAAAGTTCTCTGTGATGGGCGGCTCATGTCAAACTGACATCTTAATTTGCTGTCCTCCAGTCAGATGGTCCACCGCAGGAGCACAAGGAGTTTTTCCCTTTAAACTTGAAGAAGAAATAGTCCCAGAGCAGAGCAGTGAGCAGTAAACCTGTGGGGGAAAAGAAGGAGCAAAAGAAGAAAAAGGTTTCTCTCCACCAGCAGCTGTTTTCCCTGCAGGTGGAGGCTTGTCTCCACGTGGGTCTCTGCAGGAGGAGTTTGACCCGAGAGCTCCTCTCAGCCCGTCTCTCCTTCCTCCTGTTCCCCTCTGCCGCTCTGATCACTCTCACCCTCCTGTTTTAACATTCTTACTGCTCCTACTCCTCCCCCCTGCTCCTCCCCCTCCCGTTCCTCCTCCTCTGGCTCGAGGACTTAGATCTGACTCAGTTTCAGGTTCCACCTCTTTTTTACAACAGTTTCCTTCTCCTTCATTTTCTTTTTGAGTGTTCTCCACCTCGCTGATCTCTCCCTCCTAATTTTCTGGTTATAATAAAAAAGTAATAAAATTCTGTTTCAGGGACTGTGAGAGGAAGCCAGGAACACCGAGAGAAAACCCACACAGCACAGGGAGAGCATGCAAACGCCACACAGAAGGGCCCAGACCGGGATTCGAACCTGGAACCCTCTTGCTGTAAGGCGACAGCGCTGACCACCCCAACACAATCTCTTAACATCCTGTGACAGATAAGCCCATCCAATCATTTCATTCAGCCCAATTTAAGTGAAATTATATGACTGGACAGCCTACCTGCTTGTCTGTCTACTACAAGTGGATCTGAATACTGTATAGCACAAATAAAAATAAAAAGTAGGTCATTTATTCTGTTTGAATGCTCATCTTCTCTTATCCTGCATGCTTTGCACCCTCCATATCCCGTTTGCTGCTGTAACACTGTCATTTCCCAGTTATGGGACTAATAAAGGATTATCTTATCTTATCCTATCTTAAAAAGCCATGTGAGACAGCCATTTCAAACATTCCACCCTGGCAACACCACCACCACCACCACCACCCGTCCCACATCAACATGGCAGCCAAGCGTTTCCACTTTGATTCAGACATGCTTTCTCCTTGCGTGCCAGCTGCAGCTTTAATTCCAGCTGCAGCTTCTTTGACCAGTGATTTCTCATCTTCTTACTGAGCTGCTGCTGCTCAGAAGTCTCTTTGTTTGTCTCTGTCCTTTCAGCTGTCTGTCCATTTTGTTCTCCGTGTGGAGGACAAACCCTTCATACAACATATCATCTCACAGATCTTTCAGAAGTACAGAGCAGTCATCTCAGAATTCAGACTGCACTGAATCGAGCTTTTGTGGCAGGACATCCCCAGTGGATGGATTCTGCACTATTTGCTCCACTCACTGACATTTAAAGGCACGCAAACAGTCTCCAAGGTGGTTGTGTTCGTTCTGTGTGCTGGCATACACAGACGTGTTGGCACATACATTTACTGTGTTCAGTCTACACGTATGGTCATACGTTTTGGACTCCAGCCGCACCACCTGTGTGGACGGATGACGAGAGTAGAACTTGAACTTGAAATGTCTAAATCTGAATCGACCCACAATCTCAACGACCCTTCTGAAATGTGAAATCTCAGCAAACATTAACCAGATCAGAAAACCACATTGATCATTCATGTGTTCTGTCATTTTTCCAGAAGACGGCGGGCAGCTACCAGACATTATAGTAACACACACAAACCCACAGCTATTGAGTCTGATACAGTTGTTTGGGAGGACTAAATTATTATCATAACTCAATATGAGGCTTGGAAGCTCAACAGACAGACGGATGGATGGTGGCTGAAAACAGACTGCAGGGACACACTGATGCTTCCACTTCAAATGAAGCATGTTTGTTTCATAACAGAAAAGTACAGCATGGTGAGAGTTTAGTTTCTGAGTAAAAACATGCAGACTCACAGCTGGAAAATGACTGAACTGCTGATTACGTGAATATTTGGCAAATTGGACCACATGAGTGTGGGAGAGTGAGAGTACTTTGAGTTGAAAAGTTTCTTATGAAACAAGATTCATAACATTCATGACCATTTTAATTTGCAGAGCTGCTAGAAGAGACGTTAACTTAATGGTGGATAACTGTTCTCTCAGTGATCAGTTGATTCTTCTGAGAAAGTGAAATATTGTCTCTGGAAAGCAAATGACTTGAACATACCACAATTCTGCCAAAGCAAATATGGTTCTGCAGTAATGCTGCCCAAACCACATTTTATATCGACAAAAGTAAGTTTGGATTAATGCTTTTAATGAGTGCGTGTTCAAGTCCCAAGAGATTCAAACTGAATGTCTTTGCCAACTGTTGTAAGCATATTTTACATTCTTTTTCCCACTAACTAAAGCAGGCTTAACGTTTTTAATGGTTATGTTTACATAGACTGCTATTAATAAAACCAGATGACATGAGAGCTCTCCAAAAGTGAAGTCCAAACATTTGTGTTGCCCCCTGGTGGTTGGCTACAGTACAGCTCATAAGCCCCTCCCCCACCACGTTGGCAGATGGGACATCAGTCAAGCTAAAAACTCAAAGTACAAGTCAAACAAATCTTTCCCAAAGATGGTTTGTGTCAGCTTTGTCAGTCTGTATTCTAGGTAGCTCTTATCACGCTGATGTTTGTTCAAGAGTTCATTTCTCTGATTAGTTTTGTTTTTATTAGCTATTTGATGCTTTGAAAAGAGTCTGAAACATCATGATTGCTAGCTGAGCGCTGCTCCTGATTGGCTCAGGACTCGACTGCCACTAGAAAATCCATATAAAATGTAAATCCAGTTAGGTTTGTGTATTTATGAAACAGTTTACAAAAATGAAAACCAAGAGAAGTTCCCATCAAAGCTGAGAAACAAAGACGAGCAGTTACCTTGAGAGTCCCAGTGAGAAGGAAACCAAAACTGAAACTGACTTTCTCTTGTCAGGATCTTTAAATACTTGCAGATAAGTTTACAGAACGCCGTAGTTCACTCTGCTGCAGCTTCCTCCCACAGGATGAAAGAGACACCAAAATGAAAGGTGAGACTTCCTCAGACCTCCTGATGGCGGCTGCGTTAGCTGCAGTTCAGCTCGATGACCCGATGGCTGGATGCTATGAATTAACTTACAGTTCAGAACAGCAGGGAAACAGAGCTACGGTAAATAAAAAGCATGAGTCATTTGACTTTGACTTTGCACCACATTCCTTTATTTTCTGAATGTCTCATTGACTCTATGAGGGGTACTGGCTGAAGATTTTGTTAATATTTCCCTTTTCACCAGCACCCTAAAACATTATGTTCTCTCCAGTTTGTCAGCAGCGGCCTGCGGGTACCACACATCTCCGACTTTTATATCTGACCTCCAAATGCTCTGCGACATTTCACGGTTTTTAAAATGTTCTTATTGACTTTAAAAAATAAGGGGGGAACCAAACTTCAAATAATCCATAAAATTGGATTTAAAATTCTGTGCTCTCGTCAGAGCCGCCAGGTGGATAAGAACAGCAGTTTCAGTTGCAGGTTGATCGATTAGTTTCCGAATTTGGTGTTTGACGCATCAATACATCTTAAGAAAGTGGAGCCCCGGGACAGGAGGCTGAGATGAACCTGCAGAATGAGCCCATCTCAGATATGGTAGTTTTGATTTGAAATATTAACAGATGAGTATTTTATATTTTTGCGTTGTTTAATCGTCCTGTCCCTGGTGTGTAAAGGCCTTAAACTGATTCTTTAAAAAATAGTCTGTGCTTTCACTTACAAGAGCGAACAACAAACACTAGAAGCCTTATGCATGAATGTTAATCATATGAAGGCATCGACACGCCTCCTGTGTGTTGCCAAAACTATTTGAGTTTCTGTTTCAAACTCAGTGATGGTCAGGATACAAGGTTTCTGAAGGACGCTGACAACAAGGGAGCGTGAAAAGTCAACAAACCAAACGAGTACATCAACATGAGAGCGAAGCACTGAACACACACAAGTCAAGGCTTGGTCTGAGGTTACAAGACAACTTCCCAGACACGTCATTTCAGACACACACACACACACACACACACACACACAGCTGAGGACACTGTGCAAAATACCAACATTACTTTAAGGATACTAAGTGCCAGAGAGAATAAGACTAACTTCATAAATAAACAATAAAATAAAAACAAATAATAAATTGGTTTAAAAAGAAGATTATTAATAACCACAGTTATCACTAACCATAAAAACACTGGCCTCAGATAGCCAGAGAGCACGATACTAAAAAAAGCAGAGAAACAAAAAAACAACAAAATAATAACAAAAATAATAATACCAATAATACAAGTGTCTGTGATTGTAGAATGAGAAAAAACAGATGTACTCCAGCTCATCAAATGCTATTTGAAAAGTGTCTAAAATGCATTGTTACTCCAAGAAAGGGTCCAGAGCTGTTCAGAAAGTGAACTGAACAACAATGACTTCAGTGTAATCTGATCTTCAGACTGCCACCTCCATCTCTGGACTTTCAGGGTTTTGGGTCCTCATCCAGCAATCATCATCACGGCGAAGTGACTCATTTCCATTTTTTTTTCTTTTTACACTTTATTATATTATTGTCTATTATTTAAAAAATTCCATTAGGATCCATTCCATTTTCCCAAATTGAAAAATATGAGCCATCCAGGTGCAGGTGGATTTTTCTTTCTTGATAGAAAATCTGGGTAATGCCTGCTTATAACCTTTTCAAGAAGCCAACGAGACTGAATTTGTTGGCTTACATATGAAACTGAGGGGAATGTCTTGTACTCAGTGTTGAGAAGGGTTGACATCATTCATTAAGTCCCTCAGATTTCCAAGTCGTCGTTGCTTTTGTTATTTGGGAGAGATCATTTTCAACATGCTGAACATGCTAACATGAGGTTACAAGTCATCATGGTTCATGACATTCCAGGTAAAAACTCCGGAGGTCTGGGTCACCGAAAACCAGAGTAGAAACCAGCAGTGACACAACTTTTGGTGCTCACTTTGTGTCTCGTTGTATGGGGCAAATTTGAAATCTTTTCTAATGTCCTTTTTCTTCCTGTTGCCTTTTCCTTTTCGTCATGTAAGGTGATGAAAGAGATTTTCTTTTCTTTCATAGCCTGTTACAGTTCTGAGGAAGAGGGGGAGGAACGTGTGAAAGTCCATTGATGCTTACTCTTCTCATTACCTGACCTTGTCCAGGTCCTCCGGTCCCAGCCTGCAGGGTTTGGGTCAGGCTGACTTGGGCAGTGCTGAAGGAAGTTATTCGGCCACTTCCAGCGATCTGAAGGTTGACCGTGGTGGCATAACTGGTTTTATGGTTCCCTTGTTTGGTAGACGAGTGGGCACAGGGAAGTGGTGATGAGGGCAAGGCGGAAGGGATTGAGGGCACATGAGGTGTGGTGATGGCAATCTGGACCTGAGACTGTGGTTTAACTTGGGATGGGTAGTTGTGCTGCTGGTAGGGGGCAAGTGGAGGGGAGGTCATGTCAGAGGAGGAGCATGAGGTGGAGAGGTTTTGTTCATGGGAAGGCCGGGCAACATAGGCGCAGATCAGCTGGCTGCGACAATTACCCTCTTCTAGCTCTGGGTCGCCCCATTCTGTTTGACTATCTGATGGAACAGGAGAGGAAAGGAGGGTGTGAGAGACCGAGGAGAGAGAGGGAGAGGAGGCGATGATGGTGGAAGTAGCACTTGTATCAAGGCTATCAGTTCCATTATATTTGTTTGAAAGCTCTCGCACATCTGGCCAGGGCACACTGGTGAAATGTTGCCCACCATGGGTGCCATTTCCTGGGGTAAGCCTGCTAGGTGAGAATGGGGACTGAAGTCCAGTTCGAGGGCTGAGGCAGTATGGTGAGCTGCTGTATGAGGACCATCCACTCCTTGGACTGGTTGGACAGGACTCTTGCTGGTCAAAGGACCCTCGACCACTACCACTAAAACCAAGGGATCTGCGACTGCTGTCTACCCAGGGGCGGTGCAATCCACTAGGGTTGCTCCGAGCTGGACTAGTTGGTGTATCTGCCAGGTTGGAGGAGAAAGACCTACAGAGGGTTTGAGAGGTCGTTTGGGATGCAGGAGGACAGAGTGGAGAAGGAGAGGAGGCTCTTGAACTACGCAATGGGACCAAAGAAGATGAGGAAGTGTGAAAAGAAGCATTGTCCAGAGTTGGTGAGCCTAATGAAGAAGGAAGGGAAGGAGAGGAAGAGCAGGAAGCGTATCTGGGGTTTCTAGGTTGAGGTGCTGCAACATTATTTGTCCAAACATTCACAGACACACCAATAGGAGGCGGGGAAAGGATCTGAGGGCTCAGACATAAGGAAGACAGCCCAGTTGCTGAACTTGCTGATGAGGCCCTGGGAAGTTCCAAAGTGAGTCCTAGCGGGTTATGGGAATTTGCACCTCCTACCCGTGTGCTCCGAGGGTGAGGAGGTTTATTTGCCATGGGGGAGGAGTAATTATGTTGAGGAGGAGGTGGTGAACAGAGGCGAGTGAATGAGGCAGGGTTTGGAGAGGGAGATGGGGACTGAACTCGTGAGCTGGGTTCAGATGCAGAAAAAGGCCGAGCCACACGGTTGTGTGAACCTGACCAGAGGGGATCATGGTGTTGCTGCATTACTGTGGTGTTACTGCTACCATTAGCTAGTGGCATCTTCTGTGAACTTACTGACCAACCACCATTACTGACAGTACGGTTAATACAGCTGCTGGTACTGTTTATACTACTGACTGCAGTGTTTATACAAGCTAAGCTAACATTATTATTGTTGTTGTTTGCATTCCGTGATGAGTCAGTTTTGGAGTGAAGGAATGAAGGCTGAGAGGAAGAGTGAGAAGGGTGGGCAGGCTGATGATGGGCTTGATTCATAGATGGGGAAGGAGAGCACTGGGAAAGTGAGGAAGAAGTGCAAGAGGACAAGAGAGAGGAGGGAGCGCACCTTGATTGTTGGTACCCATCTTTAGTGCACCCAAGATGAGCATGAGCAGACATATTAGAGCTCTGCTGACTTGGAGGGAGTTTGGGTGACGGGGTCTGCCGTCGCAGAGGGGCAGGGCTTTCGTTGACTGAGGTTATGGATGGGGCTTGTTGCTGGGTGGTGTTCTTTCTTGCCATACTCTGACTGATAGACTGGCTAATACAGGAGGCAGCTAAGGATTTGCTGAATGCAGAGGAAGAGGCGATGGGGGAGGAGCATGGAGGAAAACGGAGAGAAGAAGCTGCTGTAGGGGAGGAGGGAGGACCTGATCTTATGGATGAAGATTTCCCAGTGGAAGTGGAAGATGGAATGAAAGCTAATGTGGGGGTAGGAGAGGAGGCGGGGGGAGCCTGCACTGAGGAACACCTCCCAGAAGAGGGAGAGAAACAGGGAAGAGTCCTGTAGTCAGAGTTTAGGGCGGTATCTCCAGCAGATACAGGGGTGGGCGAGGATGCTAGAGCAATCCTGCTTGGTGATGAGGAAGGAAGTGCTTGGACAGTGGAGGAGGAAGGTGGAGATCTAATGGGAGAAGGAGAGCAGTGTCTGAGGCTGGGTCTGAATGCTGAGGGGGCTGCTGTGAGGCCTGTGTCCTGGCCAGGTATGGCGATGGCTGGGTTAGATCTCTCCACCAGGCTGGGTGTCTCCAAGGAGGGTCTGGAAGACGGTAAGCCCTGTTGGTTCAGTTCCTTGGATCTGACGGAGAAGCACAGATTAAAAAAGAGCAAAACTTAAATAGTTTATTAGGATGATTTCTGATTGCTACTGTCTGAGTTATATCTTAGTTTCTCTTCTGTTTCAGAGAGTGCGTACAAACAGTGTTTAGAGTGATGTAAAGGACAACATGACAAGAGCTGCATAATCATAAACCATGGCAGCAGTACCCATAAAGCTATTTGACATGAAGCTTCAAGCCTGGTTTAGATCTCAGTGGATGAAACAGAAACAATCTGAATTATTTCCATTTGGGATTTAGTTCCAGTATTATCTGCAGAAGGAGAAAAAGATGCACTCTCAGAGCTTGTCTCAAGCCAGGATGAAACTGATAAAATGGAAAGTAAGACACTGCATGCATAAGAGCGATTTCTCATGTTGAGGTATGGAAATAATAGGGGCATTTAATAATAAATACAAATACTTGTGGTTTTCGAGTCAGTTAGTTTCATCTTTGTTGTAAATTCCTGTAGTTGTTAATATTTTCCTAACTTTAAATGCATCAATTACTTCTTAAATTTTGTGACAGGATAAATCTGATTTAGGCAGAACTCTTGTCAGCACATGTGCAGTATGATCTAGTGCTCCCGTCATTATATGAGAAATCGTCTATAATGGAAAAGGATAAGAAATAAACAAGAGTAATGCAAATGTTTTTGCCTGGGACTCAAAATGTTTAGTTGAGATCTCCATGTAAAGGGCCAAATGTACACAAATAAACCTCAGCTTCTATGCTGCTGTTCATGTTTTCTAGCTGCTCATTTTGCATTAGCTTGGCAAACCCTAAAGTTGCTCTCAGGCGACACACATGCTAAGAGCTGAAGGGAAACAGAACACTAACCAGTGAGGTGGCTGAAGGCAAATTTACTAACAAGCCAAGGTGACATTCTGTATTGTATTATCACTCACTGGCATGAGCAACAACTCAAAGCAACTCTTACACCCATGCTTAAAACAACATTTGAACTATACTATACTATACAAACAAGTCTGGACAGGAGCCTAGAGAATGAGCCAAACCTAATTTGTGCAGCTAAGCTTTTGATTTCAAACTCAAATTGATTGCAAATTAATTACAATGATTTTAATAGTCTTGTGTGGTACTGAAATTAATTAAAAAAAAAGACATCTGGGCAGGACTTCATTCTATATTAGGACAGGGTTACACTGAGATCAGGGTTTAGGATCAGCTTTATGTAGAATAAGGAGATTCTGCAAATTAGTGAACTCTTTGCTGAACAACATAACTGTTAAGAAGCTGCCAGGGACATACCTATGTTCATCTGTAGAGGTGTTATTCACATTCCTGGTGTTACACAGAACCCGTTTCCCCATTGTTTTGGGCAGGTCAGGTGGTCTCTGGCTGGTGAATGTTGGTAAAAAGTCTACAGACTGCACTGATGGAGAGCGTGGTTGGGTGAGACATGGTTCTGAGTTTTGGGCACCTAACCATGGACCTGATGCTGCCTGTCCTCTTGCTCTGTGATCCTCCAGATCTTCTGTGACCTGTGAGGGGTCAAAGGTCATGTGCAAAGGCTGATTCAGGGGTGATGCAACAACCAGTTCACTTGCGGAGCTGCAATAAGTTGGCCCTTCTGTGAGGATCACTGTTGAACCTTGTGGAATCGAACTGGTTTGTGATGAAGAGTAACTCACACCAAACTTTGTCTCATTTAAATGCTTCTGCTCACTTGGGGGTTCATCTTTCTTTGGCCTTTCAGAGGCCCCCAGGGTTGTGGGGCCTCCCTCAACCAGGTAAAGTAATGCCCTGTGGGCCTGCTCTCCGGCCAGTTCTGGTCGAGGCTCTGTTGGAGCCTGGCTCTGAGTAGATGCTACTAGCAGGACCAGCTCTCCCGGTGACGCCTCTCCATGCATGGGTCCTGCATGAACACTCTTAAAATCTTTGGTTAATGTATCTTTGTTGTCAGTATGTTCTGTGAAAAGTTCATATTCTGGTACATTTTTATCTTGGGTAGCTGGTAAATCCTGCTGCACAAGATGTTTGTCCTGTTCATCTCCATCTTTGGAAATTTCCCCCTGTGGTATGCTGTGAGCAGGGGGACTCGGCTCATAGTGTGCTGGCTGCGCACTGACGTTTACAGATGTTGAGTATTCTCGGATGGGGTAAACTGGGCATTCATCACTCAGCTCTGACCTGCAAAGAACCGGGAAACGAAGGAAAGGGGGTGTTTAGTCTGGACAGTAAGATTCCTACTGTGAAATTACACAAATGAAAATGTACATGAAGGATAAAGGCAGATGCAACTGTATGTGATACTGAGATCAGCAGAATTGTATCTTAAGCTGCACTTTCCCTAATGGGCACCAAGTTCTGGTTCCCTAAAAAAATATATGGGAAATAGGAAACCTGCCAATCAAATCTGTCTTGATTATATTTTCTTAACAAAAAGCTTGGGTCTCTCTTGCAAATTCCGCCTTTTCCAGAAAGCTTTATTATTTGCTCAGTAATATGTCAATCATTCTATCACACTTAGCAGTGGTGGCTGAAACCAGCTTGTCCCATTTCAGCTTCCTAAAGTTCTGTCCCTTTACTTTGAGCTAATTTTGCTGTTTTGTCATTTACCACCCATTTATGTAAGCATTTCTCCCTTCTGGATCTGAATAAACTTCCCTGTTTTGATTCAAAGCCTTGTCTCTCAGCGTGGAAGAGGCAGAGCTGTAGTCCCTGTACTCTGTGACTCTACAATCCCAGGTCACTGCTGATGTCAAGAGGCTGTCACTAGCAGAGCAGCTCACAGTGGAGCTTTAATTCAAGTTGTGTTTTGAGAAGATGTCTGGGTGCTTTAGAGGTATACCTGGACTTGTGGCTGTTAGCCTGGGCCAGACTGGGTGACTGATCTCTTAGCAGGGTGGATGGTTTTTCCTCTGGTATGGGGGAAGTCTGGAAGTTGTCACCCACTCTACAGTCCACACTGGAGTGTCTTTCTTTAGTCAAGGCGGAGATGAAGTCCCTGGGCCTGGAGAGGGTGAATGCATTTGTCTGGTGGTGACAGGACAGATTCAGCTGCTCTTTCATAAACACATGACCAGACAGCAGAGGTTCACAGGGGGGCACCATTGTCTCCTGGAAATCTGGAGAACAACAGAGAACACATAACTCAGTAACAGATCATAACTGACCACAAAGTTCTTAGAGATAGCTCTAAGGGTGAAAGGTTGGCCAGTCTGATGGTCTGAATCTCCAAGACACTCCAACTCATTGAAGAAGGGCAACCTACCATTTGTCGGACTCTTGATTATCCTTTCCTCGATCATTTGGTCCTCCCGACTCATGGTTTGGGTCTCAGGTTGGCTGTAAGTCTTGAGCTGGTTTGGGATTTTAGGTTGGATCTGTGATGGCTGTCTAGCTTGTGTTATGCTTTGGTTCTGAACTTTGGCCTCTGAGTGAGTTTGGGTTGCATGTTTGGTCTCTGCTTGGGTATCGGATTGACTGTTTTCCATTTGGTATTGTGTTTGCTGCTGATGTCCAGTTGGGGTCTGTGTACGAGTCTGAGATTGAAGGTGAAGCGTCTGACCTTTAGTTTGGGTCTCAGTTGAATGTCCAGGCTGTCTCCTTGAGTTCCATGATGGGTTCCGTGTAGTGCTGGCCCGTTTCTGATGCAGTGGGACCTTCATAGTGCTGGCTTTGGTGCTATACATCTGGGCCAGTGTTTGGACCTTGCTCAGAATACGCTCTGAGTTTTCCATCAGCACAGGGTCCACCACTGGACTGGCCTCAAATAACCCAATACCAGCTACATCCGATCCCATGGCCTCAAACAAGGCCCGGTTTGCGGTGACAATTCTGGAATGATGGGACCATCGACCCACTCTTATCTGACTGGGAAGGCTCTCAAGGTTCCTGCTGGTCTTTGCCAGGTCTCTGTGTTTATTTTTAGTCCAAGAGGACTGAGTTTTGGTCTCAGTCTTCTGACACTGTTTTGTAAGTGGCAGAGATTCTCTAGAGGTTTCCTTGTGGCTTCCATTTGGTTCTGCTGGGTTTGCATGGTTGGGTTCATGTCCATTCAAAACACTTTGGTTTCCAGCGTTGATTCTGGTTCCAGGTGGTCCCTCTACTTGTCCAGTAGCCACATCACTTGTCTCCCCTCTTTTCTTTTCCTCCAGTACTTCCTTCAATGGTCCTCTGCAGACCTTTCCATTTCTGTGCTGTAAGTCAGCCTCTGCTCCAACTGTTTTTGGATTGGACTGCAGACCCACTTGGTTTAGGGTCTCCTTGTCCTGCATGACAGCAAAGACTGGGCCCTCCGGATCAAAATCTATTGGTTTATCTGCCTGTCCATCATTCTCCGCATCTGCTGAGAGCAGAGTAGGGGAGGAGATGGGACAAGTCAAAGAATGGGTCTCTGTCTGCTGATCAGTTTCTGTATCAACTGATTCAGGTGTTTCACAGTTGGATTGTCCACCCTCTGGCTCCCCCTGGTTTCCACCCACATCAAAACGCGATACAGACTCCTTCACCAAGCCAGATGGGATTTGTGAGAAACTGTTTCTCCTTCTCGATGCCACTCCTTCATCCTGTTCATCTTCTTCCTGTGCTTCATCCTCCTCAGCCTTGGCTGCTGCCTCGTAGTAACTCCTGATTTTCTCAATGATCTTCTTGTCACGTTTGGTGAGGTGGGAACCTCCTATGAGTGGCTGAGGTCTTTGGATGGGGTGAAGGAGATTTGCGGAGGAGGTGGTGTCCTCAGTGTTCACCTCTTCCCTGGGTAAGTGACAATTACTGCTGTTCTCTCTTCCTTCCTCTGCTGGGATGGAGGGATGAGGATCTGATGTTGGGGCAGAGATGATGTTGTCTCCCTCTCCTCCATTCCCCGTTTTCTTCTCTTCTTCCTCTTTTTCTTCAACAACTGCTTGGGTCTCTCCACCAGCTTCCACTGCCTTTTCCACTTGACTTGTTGCATCTGGTATTTCTTTTATTTCATTTGTAGCTGTCTCAGCCTCAAATCCAGTTTCCTGTCCGGTTAGACTTTGGAGGGTGCAGTCATTCTCCATATCTGCTCCTTCTTGATCCTGTTGCATTGTGGGTCTTTGCTCTGGGCTGCATGGGCGGGCAAATGAGGGCAGTGGACAGGTGAAGTTGCTCTGGTCAGATGGAGGCTGATTCTCTTTGAGTTGATCCAAGATCTGCTCCTGGAAAAAGAAAAGTAAGATAACTACTATGAATTCTGGTGTGAATACAAGCAGTATTTGTACATGTGGTATTAAGAGAGTATAATGTGTAAAAAAGTGGCATCTTCTGTTTCATTATTTCAGTCGATTAAAGTGTGGTATGTACAACTCTTTGGACTGGACAACAATACTGGCAATTACAAGTCAATTCATGGTCCCAAGAGGTTCAGTTCTAATGGTTGACTTTTCCACAGGTGGTTTGATCAGGCGCTTACATAAAGGAAACACGACCACCTAAGAGGCACATTTCCATTAAATTTGCGTAGTCTATTCCTGAACTCCACACAAGGTGCAGAGTAGGGCAGAGTAAAGTGTGTTTTAACCGTTGTGTCGGTGTGAATGGCAGCAAGTCCCTCTCTGGCTCTGCTCTGGTTGATGAACTCCAGGATCTCTTCTGTGATGGACAGGGTGGGAGGAGAACTAAGGGGGGTCAGCTCCAGTTCCTCCTCTTCATCTTCCTCCTCATCCAAACATTTGAATGTTATAAGGTACTATTAGTGTTAAACAAGCACAAGTATTTTTTCGTAGTACAAGATTAAGCCAGTTCATTTTTATTAATTTTCAAAATTTATTAACATCAGTCTGAGTCCTGTTTTCAAATGTATATCTCTATATGCCAGCATCTAATCTCATAATGTTATTTAATGTCTTCTGTTTTCAAATCTAATGCAGGTAAAATACCTCTTCCTGTTGGTTTGGTCGCAGCTGTGGGGTCAGGCCTCGGTCGGGCCTCTCAGCCTCCACCTCGATGACGGAGGATGCGAGTGTGCTGCTGCTGCCTGCTGAGCCCAGACTGTCTGCCTGGCACAGCTCGCCTTCGCTGCCCGCCTGCTGCAAACACAACATCAACACACGCATGAAGAGCCAACGTGATCAGGAGGCCACTTTTCACCTCTGAAGAATGTGAACTGAACTGAAACCTTTTCATTTGCAAACTCGTGCTGTATCGCTACACTTTACTGAACAATCCCACATGTGTGAAGCTGCATTTCCTGTAGATTTCCCTACCTGTGGTTATGTCCCACCCCAACATCTTGCTTCAAGTGGGAATACGTCACAATCTACCATCATTTTTTATACACGATGTTTCTTTGCTCCCAGGCGCCTGACGTGGCAGCCCACTGCTCCTGTGTGTCTCCCCACATGTTGCATGTGGTGTGTGTGTTTCAGTCAGTGATGGGTTAAATGCAGGGAAGTAATTTCCCAGCTTGGGATTAATAAAGTATAATAAAGTTAAAAATTAAAATTAAATAAACAATATAAGATAAAGCTTTATTGGTCCTGCAGTGGGGAAATTCTCAGTGTCACAGCAACACAAGGATAGCAAATTAAGGTGCAAACAGAATCATTTTTACACTAGTTTTCCCGTACAAAAACACACACAAAAGTATTTACAGTATGGTGCAATTATTAACGTTATTAACAATAAGAAGTTATTGCTATTGTACTTAGGAAGTGGTGGATTATTACACAATGAGTTATTGAGTTACTGAAGTTCAGTTTGTGTAATTAGTTTGAGGCTGCAATCAGACATTAAATACAAGTTGTTTCTGTTATTTAATGACCCTCAGAATGGGACACATTATTAAATAAAGTGCAGTGGTTTTTTTGTATGAAACATACAGAACAATATTTATCTTTTAAAGCTAAGCTTATAGTGTGAATTACAGCTGGCGCAAAATACCAAAACTCATATGAACATGGCAGGAGTCTTTGACAGCAGTGGCGGGCCGTGCATTTGGTACGTGGGCCTTCAGATCACACACAATTTCATGGAACAAATATTAGAATTTAGGTTGTAAATGTAGGAAAACCCAGGAACACCACCTTACCTTCAAGGCTGCAGGATGCACAGAGTTGGTGGATCGAAGAGGAGGGTGATGAAGATGAGGATGTGTGGGAGAAGAGATGAAGAGATGTTATCAGTCTGTCTGACAGGAATTTAACAACTCAGCACACACACAGTCTGTCTCATAAAGCCACATGAAACCTGGTCTCTGCACCGCTGAGCCAAAAAAACCACTGCTAGAGACCCTTTAATAAAGGTGATAATAGAGATCCAGACATCATCGGCAAAGCTTTGAGCTTTGAGCTTTTTCTTCATCTCTGCAGCAGTGAACGCTCAGCTCATCTTTTCATGCAAATATGTCTTATGAAAACATCCTTGATTTAAGTGCTGCCATTTGGTGGCATCATTTGGAGCCAGAGCCTGTCAGTAGTGGTCAGGAGGTGGAACTGCGGTATCGAGTTCCCATCCCATCTGAGTCCCTTTTTATGGCATCAAATAACTAATTAAAACAAAACTGATCAGAAAGATGAACAAACATCAGTGTGATAAGAACAACCTAAAATTACAGAAACTAAAATTTATTTGATGTGTACTTTGAGTTTTTAGTTTGGCTCATGTCCCATCTGCTAACATGGAGGGGGAGGGGCTTATTAGCTGTACTGCAGCCAGCCACCAGGGGGCCATCCAGGTGTTTTGTGTTTACTTTGGAGAGATCTCATGTCGTCCATCTCATATTTACTTTTACAGTCAGTGGTTTGAATGTGTTACTTTCTCACCATGGGGATGAAATGCTGCTTCGATGTCTTTAGCTGGAGCTGGAAAAAGAAACAAAGGCTCAGGACTATGGCAGCTTATCGTCTGCTAAAACAACAGCACTGTAACTCCTTTCATATTAAGAATGATTATTGGACAGTACAAAATGGGCCTATAAAAACAAGAAACAACTCGAGAAAAGTTTTTCTTTTCAGGTTATTCAGAGGAGAAATGTTCATGATCTCACGAAGGGGCTCAGCTGAACATCTGGACATGAACTTGTGCTTTCTAACCTCCACCTCACCCACAACCACCTTGGTTTCTACACCAGAAGAACTCTTTTTCTTCATTCTCCTCCATGAGTCACCTGATCAGCAGCCTCATCCTACATATCAACATTCATGAGGTGCTCTGCATTGACCATTTATGGTTGAATGTGGACCGTCGGTCTACCTGACTGCCTCCTGGCGCGTCTGTACGGCAGGTTTCCCTCCAGCAGCAGCGGTAAGCTCTTCCTGGACTTCTCAGGTGTGTACATCAGCAGCTCTGGAGGCTCTGGAGGGACAAACAGAGTGCTGCTGAGTTAACAGCAAAGACTATTTTGCATTTTGTTTGTTATTCTTCTATGAATAAATCTGTTCATCTGCCTTTCACAGACATCAGCTTTTATTTAGCTTGCAGCATTGTTCACTATTTGTTACTCTGTTATCTTTAGCATGTATGTAAAGGCAACAAGTCGCTCTGAGGGACACTTTGCACTTCGTGTCTACTCATTTAAGGCTTTTCCTGCGCCACTTAATGCCTTCATGTTTGTGAGTTTTATGTTAGGGAAGCTAAAGCCGACTTTTGGTTCTCCCAGAGGACATGAGCACCTGTCTCCTGGGTCAGGGTCCCGTGTTTGACACCACCTGACATTTTTTCTCTAACATCCATGTGTAAAATGGCATGCAAAACATCACGTTTTCTTTTTGTTTCTTGTCAAGAATAAAAAGTCGACTAACCCTGACCTGATTGGCGTCTGCCCCTGTGGTAGCTGTGGATATCGTCCAGTCGCGAGGGCGTGGAGGTTTTCTTTTCCTGGTCAAACTGAGGAGCTGAAATAGAGGAAGTGATGTCACTCCATCTGCACAAACAGCTATTTGTTTTTCATTCAGCAACAGGTAAAACTGGCAAGAAGAGCAATCTGACACAACAAAAGCTGGCAGAAATTCAGTGTGTGTCAACTCACACTGACAGAAGTTGTCTCCCAGGACCTGCCTCGCCTGGAGAAGAAGAATGACAAAATATTCTTCAGTCAGATGACTTGTAAGAGACAGAAGAGAAATTTCATCCTAAATCCACCAAAACCAGTGAGGTGGATTAACATAATCACAATAAGAGGAACCATTTGAGTGAACTTTCTGACAGTCAGAGTCTGATTGGGAAAGGAGCCCAGTCAGTGATCCACATGTGGTTTTGGTAAAAAGAAAATCACTTCAGTTTTCACGCTGAAACTGAAGAAGAAGGTGTGAGTTCTCCTGATAATTAAACACAACGCTGACAGATTCATTCAGGAAATATTTGGTCTTTTTCTTGCTTTTTATTGGTGAACTCGATTATTTATTGACTGTGGAGGAGTACAGTTATCCAGCAGGGATCAGGACTGCGGGGGTTTTCAGTGCACTAAAGCGTCTGTGTGGATGACCAGCAGGGGGCAGCAGAGACCAGCACAAAAAGACTGGTGTCCTATTGCCAGCCCTGCCACTACAACCAGTATTACTGTTAATACAAGTGTTCCAGCTACTGCAAAACTATGATTAATACACAGTCCGCTAGTAGTGCTCCTTATATTTCTGCTTAAAATATTGCCCGTACTGCAGGAATACTACTATAGTTGATGCTCCTTCACACCTCCCTCCCTTCCTCCCTCCTTCCCTCCTTCCTCCTTACCTTCTGTGGGAGTGAAGCAGGATGGTTTTCTACGATCAGCCTCTTGAGGTAGTGAACCCACAGTCTCTTCTCCTCCTGGTTCTTTGTCTGCAGTAACAATACCAGTTTTAAACCAGTAACACGGAGGACTGACGTACTTATCTCCTGTCTCTTTATTCCTAAATGAAGTCCTAACCCCAATTATTAAACTGCTAAGAAAGAATGTGAGCTTCTGTCACACGGAGTCTCAGGCCAGACTACGGACGGATCTGACTTGAGGTGACTTCGCTCCAAGCCTCACCTGCACGACGTGCTGCTGTTTGGGGATGGTCTGATCCGACACTCTGAAACACAGAGGATCCTTCAGCGTCTCCACCAGCAGCAGATTACAACACTGCAGCACAGAAAGAAACACAAGGTCAAAAACGCAGAAAGAAGTTTTAGAGCCGCTTAAAGGAAGGAGCCAACCTGCAGTTTAGTCTTGGTTTTCTTGAGCCGTGAGCATCAGTCAGTGTCAGAGTTCAGGAGACAATCAAAGTAAAGGGCTTCACAGGATGTCCAGAAGAACAAATGAAAGCAGGCAAACGTACAAATATGTGTGTGCTGTAGACGAACTGTTCCAGCCTCTTCTTGGCGATCAGCAGCATCTTATCAAACAGGAAGAAGGCTCTCTCCTTCTTCACTCTGTGGACCTTAAAGGAACCTTCCAGAACCAGCTCTCCGAAACCGCTAAGGTCCGGCCCGCTCCAGTTCACCAGCAGGGCCTCAATTTCCTGTGAGGAGGTGAAAGGTCCACAGGTTAATCAGAGGACAAACTCTCCAAACCCCTGAAGGTCCTGGTCTGTACAACGAGCCAGCAAATATTCAATACAAAGTCTTCTTCTACCTTCTACTGCCCGTAAATCAGACCATCACATGACAAACTTAGGAACCACCAGAACCACTAAGTTCTGAACAGCTCCTGTTCAGACTCCCTGACAGGACAGGAAAGGCAGAGACAAACAGGACAGAACTTTTGTGAAAAATAAAACAATCTTCCCTTTCTGGCCCAGTGTGAACGTTTCCTCTCCGGTCTCAGCTGCTTAGGGGTCAAAGGTCAACACCTGTGCACTTCCTGTTACCCAACAGCAGTGAAAATGTCCCAAAACTGATCCAGAGTACAAAGGAAAAGCATGGAAGACTCAGAATGATCTAAACCACCAGATGAAGTCTTCTCAAAACAACAGAAATTCATCACCTTCATTGTTTACTTCAGCCCAGCTGCACTTCAAATGATGAAGGCTGTGAATTTTTACAAACCAATTACCTCCTAAATCAATAAATCACGTCTACACACAGACCAACCAGGAACGTGAGACCAACCTCCAGACCCAAACCTATAATGCAAGCCACCTTTAGACCGAAAGTCCTAAAGCAGTCCAGAGATACGAGTCCGTCCTCATCAGGAAAACAGCCGGTCTGTTCAAACCACCCAAATTCACCCTCACTGTAAGGCAGCGACCTCTAGTGGACGAGACCAACATGGCAGACTACGGGTTGTTTCTTTTTCATTTAATTTATTGTCTTCACTAACTAACTAACCCTAATGCTTCAACTTCGTCCACCTTGCACATCACCCAGAGCGTCACACAGGGTGCGGGTGCTGGTGGTTTGATGCATCTTTGAACTGAATTTACCTGAAATTTCTAAAAGGGAACGTGAGAGAAAACCCTGTAAAACTGTGTTGAGCCTCAGCGGGAGATGAGACAAAGTCCATACACACACACACACACACAGGTGAGGTCTGAGGTCGGTAAGCCAACACGTCCATGTGTGATGGAACAACTTAATAACATGTTCCTGTGTGTGTAATGATGTGAACACGTGTTGGGGAAGTTGAGGAATGCAGCAGTTTGTAGAGTTGGACACCTAAAGGTCGACCAGCTGACCTCCAGCTGCCCGCCTGTCTCTTTACAGGCCTGAAGGTGCAGCTCCGCTAGCTGCTCAAATCCTCACAGTGCGTCAGAAAGAAAGACAAATGGCTCAGCTTCCAGTCCGAAATCCTCTATACCGCTTATCCAACAGGGTCACGAGGGGGTGGAGCCTGCCCCAGCTGACTACAGGTGAGAGGCAGGTTCACCCTGGACTGGTCGCAGAGATAACCACTGCACCACCTTCGCCTACTGTTTGTCTTCAGTAGGAACCAGACAGGATGTCAGACCGAGACAGACTGGGAGACGAACTAGCATGTCCTGTGGGATTTGTTGACAATAAGACAAATATCGCCAGCCTTCTTCTGAAGCACATCCACAAATCAAATATTTAAATAGTAGAATTATTGATATTCACTGTTCTCTTTATGTGACAAAGAATGCGACAGCATAAAGTTTCCTGTTCAGAGAAAAGCTTCACGCAAACACACTCAGACTTTGAAACGGGTTCCTCAGGGAACCTTCTGAGATCCTCTGCAGTTATAATCTGAGAGTATACAAAACAGTTTTAATAAGATTTATTATATTAGCAAAGCATTTTAAGAGAAACATAATTTCCAACAGATTTGTGACTAAAGCTCATTTAGAGTGAAAACTGTGTGGCGTTCACTTACTAATGAATAATCTCTGACGGCACTTCCATACATTACTTCACGCCATCTCAAAATAAGTGATGTGGTGTAAATGCTGACAGGTAGAGAACAGTTCCAGGTGTGTGCTCACCTGGAGGCGTACTGCATGTTCCTGTTTCCTCTTCATGTCGTTGATGTACCAGGCGACCGCCGTCATGGTGATGATGGCATCCTCGACGACCTCGTATCCGGGGTCGCTCTTGTCAAAGTGCTTGGAAAGTTCCTGAGAGGAGACGAGACACTTGAACGTAACTCGTGTGTGAAATCGAGAAGAAAACGACGTCGGATCCAACTGCCGTTTATGTGTAATCACTGAATGGATTTATTCAGACATGAGAACGACTTAATAAGTTTATCTTTAACACATTTATGAGCACAACGTTCTGGAAAGCAATGAAGAGAAAGAAAAATAAAGAACGACAGAACAACCTAACCAGCTGACAGAGCAGCTCATCACGGAAAACAAGACCAGCCGAGGACTATGGGAAAACCCCAACACACGTCTGATCAGTGTTTAGACTGGCCACTGCAGACAGAGCAACACACAATGATCCAGACCAGAACAGAAACCAGACCTTGCTCTCCTCTCAGAGGTGGGCTTGGACTGGGACCAGTGAAGAATCTCAACAAGTTTATTGGGAAAAGCTGCATGTGTGTGTCCCTGTGCGAGTGTGTTTCTGTGGATTTGAGTGTGTGTTGTTGTGTTTTACGGACGTCACAGCTGAATATCTTGGGATGATTTGTAAAGGCTGTGAGTCAGGATCCAAGAGAGAACTGGACTTGATTACAGACTTAATTAAACACGCTATTACCATTACGGGACCTGCAGCAGGTCCGAGCCCAGAGACGTCCGCTGAGGAGCCAGAACGAAAATTTTGGGTCGTCTTTTCTGAACGTCTTTTAACGTTGACTGCTGATGCCCACGTGACATGATGACGGAGTTCAAAATGAGCGTTTTTACGTCATTACGTCATTGGCCCTCGTCTGACGTGATGATGTCACATCCTTGTTTTATTGGACCCTTCAGATGTGAGCTGACGTAAGACAAGCATGTGGGAAGCACACTGCAGCCGTTCATCGTCACAGTCATAGAGGGGACACACTGAGAGGTTTGTGTCCTCAGCTGTCCTCAGTCCCCACCCCGCTGCTTCATCAGTATTTAAAAATTAAAACTCAGTTTTAGTGTCAGTAAACAAACCAAAGATTCACGAGCTACACCTGCGTACACCTTTTCCTCAGAGGCCTTACTGTATCAGAAGGTACTTCAGCCATTTCATGTAGTATCAAAGGCAATGCCGTCAACAGCTGCTGGTATCTGAGGTACTACATGCAGTATTATTTGCAGTATCACCTGTAGTAGCAGGTGGTATTTGAGGATTCTCTGCACTGGTTTGAGCAGGTACGTCTCCAGAGGTAACGAGTGGTTCAAGGTCGTCTGTCTCTCCTGGAAGAAACGAACCAGACTCTGGTTTTTCATACATTCCCTCAGCACGGCCACCGAACTGTGGAGAGAGACGGGGGGAGACGGGGAGAGAGGGGAGAGAGGGGAGAGAGGGGAGAGAGAGACGGGGGGAGACGGGGAGAGAGAGACGGGGAGAGAGGGGAGAGAGAGACGGGGAGAGAGGGGAGAGAGAGACGGGGGGAGACGGGGAGAGAGGGGAGAGACGGGGAGAGAGGGGAGAGAGAGACGGGGAGAGAGGGGAGAGAGACGGGGGGGAGACGGGGAGAGAGGGGAGAGAGACGTGGAGAGAGGGGAGAGAGGGGAGAGACGGGGAGAGAGACGGGGAGAGAGGGGAGAGAGAGACGGGGAGAGAGGGGAGAGAGACGGGGGGAGACGGGGAGAGACGGGGGGAGAGAGAGACGGGGGGAGACGGGGAGAGAGGGGAGAGAGAGAGACGGGGGGAGACGGGGAGAGAGGGGAGAGAGGGAAGGGAGGGAGTGGGAGAGAGAGTGGAGAGATTTACTGATTGAGTGATATTATGAACTATGAACCAGAACCAATGAAGACTAATGACTTGTGTTCCATTATTACATTAAAATATGACATTCATTATGGGTGAAAATGTTCTGGATTGTACTCTTCAGGGACTTCAGCAAACCCTGAGGTGAACATGTTGAACCGCGTTCACCTGTACAGGTGAGGATTTGAGCCCCCACACTCTCTCTTAGCTCTGTTCTAACCGTTTTTAGCCGCTGCCACCTTCGCTCTTGGGAAGGCGGCGACACTTTGGGCCACACTGTTCGGCGGTTTCGGTGAGGCCCTCGCGCTCTGGGCCAACTCTTGGTGATGAACCTGAAGCAACTTGTCCACACGATCTGAGGGTCCTATGAGATGTCCAACTCGAGGAAGACAAAACATGGAGGAGCCTTCTAATTCAAGACAAATGGTTGTTTATGTCCTGTGGTAGGTTGAGCCTGTTGTTTTTTGTCTCCACAGGACACAATTTTGGACAAGCACAGGATTCAGGATTCAGTAAGAACCGAACGGGAGAGTTCAGCCATCAGCTCCTCCAGTGAACATTTATCACATCGAGACAGCAGGGGGAGAAGATGATGCAACAGCAGGAGGTGAGAAGGGACAAAAAGGAAGGAGGGATGGAAGAGGAGGTGAAGAAATGATGGAGATGGAAGAGATTATGAAGGGATTACGAAGCAGGAAAAGGACTCCACAGCTGTTTGGAGCTTTGACAAACATTCATTACAAGTTCAGGGAAAAAAGAGAAAAGGAGAAGGAGCCAAAGTGACGAAGGAACGTTTCCACAACAGTTCATCAAGACTGAAACAACGAAAAGGAGGAAAGCAAGAGGAGTAACAGAGAAGACAAAGACGCATAAAGGAGTCGAACAAAGACAGAAACAAACCGAAGCAAAAAAGAATCTGACGGTGCCTTGATGACGGAGGAGAATCTCAGCTGCTTCGAGTCCTTTCACAGAGTTTGGGGGAAATGAAGTGAGGACGGAAAGACGTCCACATGGTGGAGACACGAGAGGAAAACGGGGACAGTGGAGGTGGTGAGAGGAGGAGGTGATGGAGGACATAGGAGCCTCCTCAGCGGCTGAATCTGCTAACATAATTCATCACAGCATGAAGCCAAAGAATGTTGGACACCAGTCATCAGACAGGAAGGAGGGAGGAGAGAGGAGCAAAAAGGGAAAGAGAGCAGAGAAGAAGAAAGGGAGGTCAAACAATAGGAGGTCAGGGGAACGACGGGGAGGAGGGAGGAGGGAGGAGGCGCGTTTCCTCCAGATAGACGTTAATCACTGAGGCAGCAGTAATGTCTTCTGCAGACTCATTGCTGATGTGAAGTCAGAAGCCGTCAAACAGAAACAAACCCTTCGAATTTATCTGCAGATTTCAGATGTGTTTCGAAAGCTAAAATTTAAGGCACAACCATCTCACAGAAATGAAGTGTGAAACACGACCCCAGAAAGTCCGCACAGCTGCGAAACACGTCGTGA
>NC_058497.1:26597860-26670360 GCF_020382885.2 Scatophagus argus | reverse complement strand
CAAAGATCAGCTCGGGACAAAGTCTCTCAAACTGCTGCCTGTCCAGTTTTACCTTACTTTACCATCACTTCCTGTCAGTTCCTCTGTGAGTCAGGAGGTCACAGACAAAGACAGCAGTGCGACCACACACACACACGCACACACACACACACACTGCTGGCCTGTACTCACCCTCTCCACGAAGCACTCAGCGATGGCTGCAGCGTGAGGACTCCTCTCCAGGTCCTCCAGCAGGTCACTGAGGGGACACAGACAGACTGTAAGCTGAGGACACCTGAGCTGCTGTGCATTCAGGCCTTAATGCTGAGCGAACACATGCAACACCATGAACCAGATCCAGGACCGGACGCCGCTGATCTGACGGGCAGCATCCAGGATTCAGACAAGGCGGTTTGTACGTGTCCTTCCACCACATCTGAAGTCAAGCTGAAGCGTTTGGATCCTGTTTGGCTCTGAGGTGAAAACCAAACCATCGGCCCACGTTGGAGCCGAGGCACAACTCAAATCCCGTTCGGCCTGCGGCAGAAAAATAATCTTGTTTTGATGTGGTCCAGTGTGAGTCAAAGGCAGCAGGCTGCTGATAACAAATCACCTGCCGGTTGGAAACTGGATTTTGTTCCAGACTGCACTGCGGTGCGGATCAAAGTGCCAGTCATTCGCCCATTAGATAAAGCTCAGGTCTGTCTGATGTCTGAAGCCTTCAGCGTCACCTCATCCTCATCCTCATCCTCACCTCGCTTTCAGCTCAACAGGAAATAAAATATGAAACAGGTCGGAGCCATTTCTGCTCCCGGCGAAACACTCGACCGAAGTCCTTCTCACACCTGGAGACTTTCTTTCTGTCAGCAGCTGCTGTGAAACGAGCTCAGAAACCCCAGCTTGGCTCAGGACGTTCACTTCGTTTACATGTGCTGAGTGGAGGTCGTCTGCGCCGCGATTTCTCAGGTAGGTACAGGTGCGCCGAGCCGCTTTCACGGCAGAAACTCTCCGCACAACAGGAAGCTTATTGTTGGACATTCTCACCAAACGGAAATCATTTCACACAGCAAAGCGATTATTGTAAATGGACAGAAGTTCAACCAGACTGAGCTCATTCACGGCCACAACACACAGCCAACAGTAACTCAGCAGGGGGCGGCCGTGGCCCAGAGGTTGGAGAAGCGGCTCGTGATCGGAGGGTCGCCAGTTCGATTCCCCCACAGGACGGGCAGGAAACATTTGGGTGTGGTGGAGTGATTAATGCAACAAATGCTCCCCCCTCCATTAGCCGGCTGATGTGCCCTTGAGCAAGGCACTTAACCCCCAATATGCTCACTTATGTTTCACTGCATGTAATTTGTCAGGTGTTGCATGTGTGTGTTCAACTAAGGATGGGTCAAATGCAGAAGACGAATTCAGTGTGTGTGTGTAAAAATAAATATACTGTCAATAAAGTGATTCTTCTTCTTCTTCTGAAAAAGAATGGAGGGACTTCCTGAAACCAAGCGTCTGACATGTCTGTTTCAGTCAGAGCCTGTCCAGTGAAAGTGAAGGCAGCAAAGCAGCAGCGACATCTGATTTCTCAACCATCAGGATCAACAGTCGGAGCTGTGAACGAATTCCAGTCAAACACACCATAAAAAGCGAAACCTACGGACTCGGCAGCTGTTTCCTCAGCTGTGCTGCACACTCAGTATTTCTCAGCTCACGTATGTGACGACAGCCGAAGGCCTCAGCGCAGCCAAAGCTGCTGATTTCCCCACCGTGCAGTTAAAGGATGACACTCAAAGACCTCGACCAGAACTCGAAGGCTGCAGGAAAACTTCTGCAAACTTTGCCTTTTGTTTGGACTTCCTGGAACACATTTTTGTTGCTAGGCAGAAAGACGAGCCAAAGCTTTGATGACTGAGAACTCAAGAGAGGAGGGGACAAGGAGAGGAGGCAAGGAGAGGAGACAAGGAGAGGAGACAGGGATAGGAGGCAAGGAGAGGAGACAAGGAGAGGAGACAGGGATAGGAGGCAAGGAGAGGAGACAAGGAGAGGAGACAGGGAGAGGAGACAGGGAGAGGGGGTAAAGACAGGAGACAAGGAGAGGAGACAGGTACAGATTTCCCTGAAAACTGATCCCTGCTCTCACTCACACAGTCAGCATTTCACAGATAGACTCCATTTGTGAAAGGACACAGAGGAGCAGAGCATCATGGGAGTTGTAGTTCTCGCTTTGAGTCAACATCTGAGATCTGAGAATGTGGACCCTAAACTCTGAGGGACGTCTGCAGTCTGAATGGACGTAAATAATTAATGAAGAGTAGAAGACAGCGAAGAAATGAAATTAGAGACGTGTGAGGTTTCACACATGCACACACACACGCACACATACACACACACACCGTATGAGGCTGCACCACTGAACTACATTCTTAGTTAACAAGCTGAAGTCAAGTCTCTCATTATCACACACACACACACACATCCTCCTCCTCTTCCTCCTCTTGTCCTTCGCTCTCTCTCTCCTCTGGCGTCAGGCCTCATTTTGTGGCTGGCGGACATCATTAGTGGGGGCTTGTGGCAGAGGAAGAAGGAACTCTGGGTGTTTTTCTTTTTGCTTTTTATTGGGTGACCACAGAGGATGGGGGGGGAGGCTGGGGGATGGGGGGGGGGGGGGGGGGGGGACTGGGGAGGGGGAGACAATGGCAGACAGAGAGAGAGAAACCACAGTCTGAGATGAAGCACAACAGACAGGATGGAGAACCAATGAGAAACATGATGGGAAGCAGACTGTGGATGAAGAAGATGTGCAGCATTGAAGTCTGATGGAGGCTGCAGGTGGATGCTGGGTGGAGGAGGATCTGTGACAGGCAGTTCTCACAGAAAAGAAAGCAATTTCTGCTGTTGAAAGCAGAAGAGGAAGATTTCAGAGCTTCTTCTTCGATGGTTTTTGTTCAGTCTGGTGCTTTTGAATCTCAAACTATTTAAAGTTAATGTTTCATTGACCTTCCTTTTCCGTTCTTTATCTTTTTCTTTTCCTTTGCATTTGTTTTTGAACCTCAGTGGACGTTCACGCCTCACATGCTTTATCATCCCACCTCTTTCCTCAGGGGGGTTTGCTGCTAAATACACAAACCTAACCCTGACCCCGTGCGACCCCTGGACCCCGAACGCCCGAGTCGGGCCCTCCTCCGCAGGCCGGGGCCAAACTAAACAGAAGGGGGCCGACGTCTGGTTTTTATCGTCACGCAGAGCGAGTGGACTCTTCAACAGAGTGATAAACAGCAGCTGACTGTGTGGCATCTGAGATATGCTGCTAAACCACACTGATGATGGATGGAGCAGGAGCAGGAGGAGGAGCAAGAGGAGGAGGAGGAGAAGGACAAGGAGGAGGAGCAAGAGGAGGAGGGGGAGGAGGAGGAGCAGGAGGAGGACGAGGAGGAGCAGGAGGAGGAAGAGGAGGAGCAGGAAGAGGAGGAGGAGGAGGAGCAGGAGGAGGAGGAGGAGCAGGAGGAGGACGAGGAGGAGCAGGAGGAGGAAGAGGAGGACGAGGAGGAGCAGGAAGAGGAGGAGGAGGAGGAGCAGCAGGAGGACGAGGAGGAGCAGGAAGAGGAGGAGCAGGAGGAGGAGGAGGAGGAGGAGCAGGAGGAGGAGGAGGAGCAGGAGGAGGACGAGGAGGAGCAGGAGGAGGAAGAGGAGGACGAGGAGGAGCAGGAAGAGGAGGAGGAGGAGGAGCAGCAGGAGGACGAGGAGGAGCAGGAAGAGGAGGAGCAGGAGGAGGAGGAGGAGGACGAGGAGGAGCAGGAGGAGGAGGAGGAGGAGGAGCAGCAGGAGGAGGAGGAGGAGGAGGAGGAATACGAGGAGGACGAGGAGGAGGAGCAAGAGGAGGAGGAGGAGAAGGACAAGGAGGACCAGGAAGAGGAGGAGGAGGAGGAGGAGGAGGATGAGAAGGAGGAGCAGCAGGAGGATGAGGAGGAGCAGGAGGAGGAGGAGGAGAAGGATGAGGAGGAGGATGAGGAGGAGCAGGAAGAGGAGGAGGAGGAGCAGTACAAGGAGGACGAGGAGGAGGAGGAGGAGCAGGAGGAGGAGAAGGATGAGGAGGAGGAGCAGGAGGAGCAGGAGGAGGACGAGGAGGACGAGGAGGAGAGTGATGTGAGTCCACATCGCACCATCAGTGAGGGTAAATCAGGATGGCACACACACAGTCCTCAGACTGCAGTCCTCAGACTGCAGTCCTGCAGCATCACAGCAGCCAGTCGCTGTCACACTCATGTCAACGTGAGACGGACAGAATGATCTTAAAGGGACAGTTCACCCCCAAACCAAAGTACATATGTTTCCTACGTAATCCCCCTTTTACCTGCAGTGCTGTTAAACCATCTGGGTGGTTTTGGTGATATCGGCTGAGAAGCTGTCACCACCCAGCTGTTTAAGATTGTGAGCAGTTTTATGAAGGAACTATTTTCTTTATGTATCACTGCACAGAAGGAAGAGCTGTAACATTAGCTAGCTTAGTTAGCATAGCAAGCTAGCCTGTTCTAAGTACAGAGGATGTTGTTAGACGCACATTTTGAAAAGCAGAGGTGGGCAGCTCAGGTCCATTCGGTCTCATTAATCCACCTGCGTTTGATTCCAGGCTGACGAGTTTCAGCCTGGGGCGGATTTACAGACAGCGCCCCCTGCCTGTTCTGTGCCGTAAAGCAGATCTGTCCAAATCTGCCTCAGAGGTTAACGCGACGAGTGAAAGGGTGTTTATAAAAATGACTCCTGCCTCAGAGAGTTTCAGATGAAAATGTGCGATCTGAACAGCAGACCACCCTGCTCACCACCTTCACTCAGTCACACAGAATTTACTGTGTAATTCACGGTGCTTATCAAGCTTTAATAACATACCTGAGAGCAACAGTGGAACAGATTCCTCGGATTTGTGTCTGATTTACGGCTCCGAGCGCAGAGGAAGTGCTGTAATCGTATAACTATCGGCGTGTCCCACATGAAAGACCCACAGCCTCCACGAAGACAAAACCACTGACGTTTAACCAACGGCTTCATCTTCTCAGCACATTCATTTGAACCTGTCTGAGGTGTCTCGGCTCTTTAGAATACCGTAGCAAAGAAGGTGAAGGACCCATATCAGTCCTCTCACCCCTGATACGAGAGCTGCCATCTTGTTCTGGTGACATCATTTGGAGCCAGAGTCTGTGCAGACAAAAACTACCTACGATGACAGAAACCATCTTTGGGAAAATGTATTTCTCCCATCTGCTAACATGAGTACTTTTACTTGAGTATTTCCTGTCAGGAAACACATCTCCTCAGCTTCTCCTTTGCTCCTCTCTCAAGCTTCATAAATAACTTTCAGGTCTGCTTTTAGTCTCACGTAAATGTTAAAACAACATCCCGAGACGTACAATAAATTACATGACGTAAAACACAGATATGAGCTGTAACGTCTGAGAGGCACACACACTGCCAGACAACACACACACACAGATCCACGAGGTGTGTGTGTGTGTGTGTGTGCGTGTGGTCGGCTGTAACTGTAACGACATGTCAGAGACGTGGACGTGGAGACCATCTCCTGCTCTGACGCCTTCAAAGAGCCGTCTGGCGCTTCAGACTCGGTTTCAGGTTTAAGGTGCGGCTTTGGGTTAAGGTTAGGGAAGGAATGTATGATGTCAGCCAGGGCGAGACCAGGATGTATGTGACATCATGCGGTGTGAGACCGCCGGTTAGCATGGAGGGGCTAAAGGTCAAACACCTAAATCACTGTGAAATCTGAGAACGCACACGCAGAGCGAAAAGGCAGATACGAGTCAGAAATAAACGACAAGAAGAAAGAAGAGAACAAAGAAAACAGAAGTAAATAACAAGGCCTGCCATCAATACGTTAGAGTGTGACATCACTGATCACAGCTCATCAATCACCAGCGTGACTCAGCTGCCGCCCGGGCCCAGTGCACCATGGGAAAACAGCCTGCTGCCCCTGATGATGATGATGATGATGATGATGATGATGTGACGGTCTGACTTCAGGATGGTGGATCTAACTGAACTCCAGTAGATCTGTGGGATCAGTCAGATCCAGCAGAAAACCTTTTCAGAGTTTCACACACAAACTGTGTCATGTGTATAATAATAACAATACTGATAATACCTGCACTGAATCCATCAGTTCTAAACTGACAGGTTACCGCCAACAGCTGGACTGATGTGGGGCAGTCGGCGCCCCGCCTGGCTCAGCGGAGGGACGTCTCAACACACACTGTTAATCTAAACTCCGATCAGGCGCTGCTGATCAATACTGCATGGCCTGGTCCTCACTTCAGATGTTTCCCCAAACGTATTTTAGTCTACCGTTTGGATCCCGCGTCAGGAGATTTCTCATCAGGCCGCCATGTTGAAAACATCCAGGCTGTGGGTTCATCTGAATCCACGTCCACTCAGACTTTACTCTGGTTTAAGGACACACACACACACACACACGTTGTGTCTGTGTGCAAACATGACGGACAAGTGAACGGGCTGGAGGAAACTGTCCAGCTCTGATGGAGCTCAGGACTGATCAGGAGGACAGCCGCTGTACTCCACAGTGTCCCTGTTTAAACCTGGACCACGTGAGACCTTCTGGAGGAGACACTGCACACAATTCATTAATAATTTCCTAATCAGTGATGTTTTAGTTAAGCCACCCTGTGTTAAAGTTGGTTATGACCGCGAACAGAGCAGCTCAGATTACAACACACACCGAGGTGACGTCGTTCTGTACGCAGCAGCTAGCTGTTTGCTGCTATGCTAACGTTCAAAGCATCACATGTTTACCCTTTAAGATTTCAGACTGTTCAGGTCATCACAATGTTTTTCCACAGTCACTGGATTAAAGGGATCGTCCACACAATTAAACCATTTCAATCAATGGCTACTGAGCTCAGTGTAGTTGTTAATAAACCCACACACACGCATACACACATTCACTCACACACACACACACACACACTCACACACACATGCACTCACTCATACACACACACACAGAGCACCAGATGGGTAGACATAACAAGCCCAGGGTGACTACATCATCCAGCATACCTCCAACATGACACCATTCAGTACTGTGTGTGTGTCTGTGTGTGTGTGTGTGTGTGTGTGTGTGTGTGCGTGTGTGTGTGCATGCGTGTGTGTCCCAGGACAAGGGAAGGGGTTTTCTTATTTTCCCTCTCCTTTCTAGGACAAAGAGAGAGAGAGAGAAATCAGGTCAGATGTTTTAGTCAAACTCTGCATGACCCAAAGACAGACAGACAGGCAGGCAGGCAGACAGACAGACAGGCAGGCAGGCAGGCAGGCAGACAGACAGACAGACAGATGAAGTGAGGCAGGTCTCAGGTGGATTTCTGAGAGGTGTAACTGCCTTGTTAAGACCAAATTCACTTGATTAACTAAAATCTAATTAACTGACTGTAGAGAGACAGACAGGCAGAGAGACAGGCAGAGAGACAGGCAGAGAGTGTTTGTATGTGTGTGTGTGTGTGTCTGTCTCACTCACTCTCATACAGTATTTCCCATGAGAACCAGAGGCAGGAAGCCTGGATGGAATGAAAACTGTTCGACTGTTAATGTTTGAGTGTGTGTGTGTGTGTGTGTGTGTGTGTGTGTGTGTGTGTGTGTGTGTGTGCTCATGACATTGTTCCTCTGTGTGTGTGTGTGCTGGAGCAAACACAAAGAATGTGAAGTGTGAAAACAAGACTCTCAGCAGGGTGGAGGGTTTTGTGTGAGAGTGAGTGTGTGTGAGTGTGTGTGTGTGTGTGTGTGTGTGTGTGAGTGTGTGCGCGCATGTGCGTGTGTGTGACATATTTTAACAGCTTCCTTCCCAGGCTCTCAGTCCAACTCTCTCCTTGTCTCTTTGTCTTGAATGTGTTTAGTGATTGAGTGTTTGATTTGTTCAGCCTCCAGTCTCAGCTGGGCGGGTGAGAAGTTTATTCATTTGTGTTTAAATTCTGTGTAGTTTTATAGTGTTGAAAATGTGAAATGTGTCAAAGGAAATGAAAGGAGAAGACGTTCACGTCTCAATTCCCAGGGTTGGACAAACAGGGGTCCCCTCTGCACTGGGATGAGTGGGCTGAGGACTCTGACGCTCAGCATGCTGCTAAGTATTGTGATTTGTAATAAACTGCTGAAACGGCTGCATGCGAACGCAGCACGAGTGATGGCCGCTCGCCCAAACTGACCCTGGAACAGGCGCTCTCGCCTCTGTGAGCGCGTCAGGCCCAACCTGAGGAATCCGGCTGGGTCATACGAGCTCCACAGCTGCTCGCCTTCGTCCCCAGCAGAGCGCCGGGAGTCGTCCCAGTGGGAATCGAACCCGCAGCTCCGCCAGCGACGACTCGGCTCAGCTCCGCCTCTGCAGGCTCATCGTTCTGTCCGTCCATGCGACGCTCCGAGCCAGAATGTGCTGCCCGCGAGACATTTTCCAGACTCTGATCCAGCAGAAATCCTCTGCATGACGTTCTCGTTTCAGCACTGGAGCTGCACTTCTTCACAGTAAAACGAAAAGTTAGCTAACACCCCGTGTCAGGACGTGCACTTCCTGTTCACACCGACCAGCTGCCACCACGACGGCAGCTCACACAGAAACACCAACATCCAAACGCCACAAACTACTTACACAACCCACATTACACTGCGCACGACCACGTCAGCCCGAGCCTAACACCAACACATGCGCACACACACACACACACACTCACGCACACACTCGCCACTCACACACTGCAGCCCTTCAGTCACATCTGGTCAGTCTGTCTCATGTCAGAGGATTAGCTGGACTTCCTGCTTCCTGCAGTGCAGAGACGTTTTATTTTGAAAAGCTGCACATTTTCAGTTCAGAGCAGAAAGATTTTTTTAATGCTGCAACTCAAGTGAAGGAATGACGTGGAGGCTGAAGAGGAGTCATTTCCAGAACGAGAGCGTTGGCTCAAACTCAGGTGTGCACAGAGGGAGACTGAAGCCCCTCCCCCAACCTGCTGTGTGTGTGTGTGCGTGTGTGTGTGTGCACGTGCTGAGAGTGGCAGGTGAGTTACCTGTTGAACTCGTAGATGTCCTCAATGTTGCAGAACAGAGTGCTGACCTGCTCGGGCTTCAGCGGCAGAGCGCCACAGTCGATGATGCAGCCGAGGTAATCCTGCACACACACACACACACACACACACACACACACACACACACAGTGTGAAGAAAGACATCAGAACAGCAGAACCTCAGTTTCCGCACACTGAAGCTGTTAGGCCACAGTGGAGTGTGTGTGAGTGTGTGTGTGTGTGAGTGCACATGTGTGTGTGAGTGTGCACATGTGTGTGCGTGTGTGTGTGTGTGTGTGCTGGTTAATGTCTTCTTCCAGCTAAAGGAGGCACAACAGTTTGCTCCGGGTTGATGAAGGCTTGTTCACTGAACACACCTGCCTTCAGTCTGCAGGTGTGAGCTCAGACACCAGAGGAACACATCACCTTCAGGCTGACGGCGTCAAACAGGAAACCACCTGCTGTCAGAGACGCAGGCATCACACAGGAAGTCAGGCAAGAAGCAAAACAGGAAGTGCAGAGAAGCCGAATGTGATTATCAGAGTTTGATTCTCACAGAGGACAGACGGCTCCACCACTGACGGAGGCAGCACAGACAAGTGCTGGTGCAGCAGGGTGGAGGTGAAGGTAAATGAAAGGCTGAAGGCCTTCAGCTGACCTTCATCGTTTCATCTCTTTAGACGTCTGTGTGAAATGTTGCCATCAGTTCATCTTTGTTTCCAAGTGGACGCTTGTGCCAAAATTCCCTCACGGCGTCCTGAGATGTTAGCTTCAGTAGTTAGGAAGCAGCTGAACATCAGGAGGACAATGAGATCCCTGAGACAAGAACCGTGTCACATGACCACCCGTTACTGGACAAACAAACGCTGTACACTGCACACGGGGTCAGACGGGCATGTTGTAATGGAAACTTTAACAAACTACAATCCATCATCCAGTCCGCTCAGGGGACGCATGAGGTCATTTCCTGTGGTATCTGGTAATCAGATTACACTGGAGTCAGGAGTCGGGGGCGAGAGACATGGGGACAGACAGGGTGAGACAGACGAGATAATAACAGGGACGAAAACCACACAGAGCTCATCATCATCATCATCATCATCATCATCGTCATCGTCACAGCAGCAAACTCACACCGACAGACTGAAGCTGACAGAAGTCTGGACACGGAGACGCAGAGACACGGAGACAAACAGAAGTCTGTCCAATAAGGGACAGACGTTTGGTGAAAGAATCTGTGAGAGGCTGATGGCTGCCCAAAGGAAAACCACCTGATGAGCCGGTGACTCTACATCCTGTCCTCACACCTCGACGGCGTTGGTGTCACTGGTGTCAAAGTAAATTTGTCCAGAAACTTTACAGTTTGATTGGCTAAAAATGTTTTTCAGAGTCACAACACCAGAGGAACAACAAGAGATTCAGAGGAGCTGCAGACTAAGCAACACGACGACGAGAAGAAACGTTTCTGCAAACCACAAATGCGGTTAGCTTGGCTTAAGGAGGACCTCTGAGGAGGAGGACGTCTGGCTCAGCAGAGACGTCTCGCTCTGACATCTCACGAGAGCTCGGTTGTTGTTTCCTCATCTCAGTTGTTGAAATCAGCAGAATATTCAGCCGCGACTTTGGAAATAAATTCCTGCTGGCATTTCCTCTCAGTAAACTCCAAAGTCCTCCTTCCATCCCTGACTTGACGGTTGCGGTTGCCCCAAAGGTTTACACTGGAGCCAGCTGAGGTGACCTGTTGGACCAGTTCCAACACTTTTGGTGGGTATAAATCACTTCCACACCAACATACCGCATGAAAAACCAGAATCTTTCTTTAAGGTCTGGTTGGGTTTCGGCACAACAACACAGCTGCTCCCAGATGTTTGAACAGCTTCCTGCTTTGAGGCAGGTGTTAGAACGTAGAAGGTGAAGCACTGAAAAAGGTTCTGAGAACATGCTGGGAGCTCAGAATGGAAACCAGTTAGACCAAACCACACAGCACTTAGCCCACCAAGGCATTAAAGTCTGCAGAGAAAGTTTCTGCAAGCTAAAATCATCTCACTTTCCTTCTGTTTAGTCCCAACTGCATACAAGACTGTGTGTGTGAGTGTGTGAGTGTGTGCGTGTGTGCGTGTGTGTGTGTGTGTGTGTGTGCGTGTGTGAGTGTGTGAGTGTGAGTGCGTGTGTGAGTGTGTGAGTGTGTGAGTGTGTATGTTTGCATAATGAAGCACATAATGAGAGGCCTTGGTCACATTCATCACCTTTTAAAGGCAAAGGGAAACGCACTCACACTGCAGGGCACAGAGGAGGAGAGATGAGTGAAAAATGAGAGATTTCAACAGGAAGGAGAAGAGAAGAAGAAGAGAAGAAGGAGAGAAGCCAAGAAGAAGAAGAGGAGGAGGAGGAGGAGGACATAACTCTCTCCTCTCCTCTCCTCCTCTTCTTCCCCCTTTTCTTTTCTCTGCTTCTTATCCCTTGTTGCCTGCTGTTTTTTCTGTTTCTCCCCCATTGCTCTCCTCCTCCTTCTCCTGCTCCTCCTCCCCCTGACCCTCCTCCTCGTCTCTCCCCCCTCAGTTTCCTGTCCCACTTGGCTGCAGGATCCAAACGTCTCATGTTCGCTGCACAACTGAGTTTTCTCTCTGTGAGGACGTCGACAAAGCCTCTAAAGCCTGCAAAGCGTCCACAGCGTCCACAGCGTCCACAGCGTCCACAGCACATCAGACTGTCCCACATATTTCTGATTCAGTTTCACTTATTTCAGCCTGAAAGCTCGAATGAAACGACTGAAGGACAGAAGCTTTGAATGAGAGGAAGAAATGAGTTGTGTGAAAAAGAGGAGCTGTTTTCACTCTTTTCCACTTTCTCTGTGTTGTTATTGTTCTCTTTCACACACACACACACACACACACACACACACACAGGCCTATTATGGTAGTTGGTTCAGATTCCCAGTGAGCGTGACATCATGTAGCCTCAATCAAAACCAGACTTCAGCTAAACCTCAAATACAGAGAGCAGCAGGAATGAAGGCTTACATTACAGGGCAACACACACACGCACACACGCGCGCACACACACACACACACACACACACACTATCAGACCCCCTCTCCATCAGGAGAGAGGAATTCTGGGATTGTCTGACTGATTTCTCACACTGGAGTTAAAAGTTTTTTGAAAAGCGAAGTATTTCTGCTGCGTTTTTAGATCGTCTGACTTTGAAAACTTGAAGTTACACAAACATGTTCATCCAGTGATAAACTGCTCCACTGGTGTGAGACTGTGGGCGTGGATGGAAACACAGGAGAGAGTCGAGAAGGGTTAACCAACGAAGAAGAAAGATGTGGTGATGAGAGAGCAAGTGCTGGAAGTTCACCCTCTGAGGAAGGTCAGAGAGAAGAGACTGACAGACAGCTGATACACCTGATGACAGCCGTGTGTGTGTGTGTGTGTGTGTGTGTGTGTGTGTGTGTGTGTGTGTGATGGCAGAGGATGAAAGCAGCAGTAAATTCTCTCTTTTACTTCAAAGGGATGTTTCACACTCCATTCAGACAGATGGAGATGGACACACACACACACACACACACACACACACACACAGCTTGGCTAACTCCTGGTGCACCTGGACCAATGATGGATGAAACACACACAATAAAACAACCAAGTCAGCAAATTCCTGCAGCAAGTATTTTTCATTCAAAACTCCCTTTAAAAAAGTTCATATTTTACTCCAAGAAGAACTAAAGTATGTCTGACACATTCCTCAAGCAAAGCAAAGCACTGACAGCAGTAAGGTCTGCTACACCGTCCCTGTTCAGGGGAATTCGTGTATTCAACACGTTGAACTGTTTTTATGCACGTTTCCCAAAGCAGATCACACGGAGAGCGTGAACGCATGCTCACGTCTCTGTGCTCGTGTATTCAACAAGGCTGCGACCTGCACACACGCATGCAAAGTACACGCGAAACTCAGTTTTGAATATTTCTGATGCTTGGGTATGTGGGAGGAGCCTAATGCTGCCTTGATTTACTGGCCAGGTGTGAAAGCCTGAGAGCCACTTCACCTGCAGCTGGCCTCCACACACACACACACTGACTTTTATGTTGTTGATTCATCTCTCAGTTCAGACAGAGAGTTTTGATTGGTCAGACCTCACATGAACACTTGTGATGTCACCGCTTGCTGACATTTTGAAGGCTGATTTAAAAGTAAAGGAAACAGCGCAGTGAGTGAAGTCAGCTCTGGTTCTCACCTCCACGATGCTCTTCAGGTCTCTGACGTACGCCTGTTCCGTCTCTACGATCTCCAGCACGACTCGCTCCAGCCGAGAAAGCTGTCTGGGCGTGGCCGCTGCCGCTGCCGCCGCCGGCAGGTTGGCTGCGTGTCCATCAGTGGGGCGGCCTCCACACGTCACCTTGGTAACGCCACCTCTTCCTCCTCCTCCTCCGTGTGGCACGACGAGGGGAGTCAGGTCCAGGCTGATGTCCGAGCCGTTCCTCTTCGGCGTGGAGGAGGATGAAGATGATGAAGAGGCGTTGTATGTCGGCACGGCGCCATACGGCAGAGAGGAAGAGGAGGATGATGACGAAGAAGATGAGGACGAGTGCGAAGTGTCCTGGAGGGAGACGGAGGAGGCCGAGGAGGAGAGGGAGAGGGAGGCCGCACGCTCACCGTCCGAGCAGACGGTGTTGACGGAGGTGCAGGAGGAGGACGAGGCTCCTCGCTCGCCAGACGACATCATCCTACCCACAATCCCACTCAGAGACGACACTGAGGAGGGACGCTTGGCCGCTGCAGAGACAGACAGAGAAGACAGTTTGGACCATCAGCTGATTTCATTCAGTGAAAACGTGACAGAAGCATTAAAATCAACACGAAGAAAACAAAAGCAAAGTGAGATGAACACCGTTCAAGAGAACAAAAAAGAAGAACTGACAGTCACAATCATCGTCCAGTGTGCCTAACGTGCTAACATGCTAACAGTGAAAGGAGTCAGTCAATCGATTGATCAGCTAATCTGCTCGATCGTTTCCCTCCTCGTGGCCGACGCAGGCTGACTCTCAGACGTGTTACAATTCAGCGTGTTGCACCTTTAATAAAGACAGATGGAGTGTGTTACCTTGTTTGCTGCTCTGCTGTACAACAGATTTACACAGCTGGCTTCATTACACACACACACACACACACACACACACACCTGTACTATTAAAACTGTTTCCCAAATCTGCCAACAAGATGGTGAACGAAAACTGTGTGTGTGTGTGTGCGTGTGTGTGTGTGTGAGAGAGAGAGAGAGAGAGAGAGAGAGTGTGTGAGTGTCTCCACTGTCTCACTACAACAAACTCCACTCACAAAGCCATCATTTGTAACTGACCTGTCACTCAAACCGTCTTCCAGGCAGCTGATGGCGGAGAAAACGTCCACTCAGTCAAGTGATTTTCTGATCATCGAGTCAAATTAAAGCCGTTCAAACCTGCAGCCGACTTCCTCACAGTAAACAGGAAGTGTGTGTGTGCAGCAGAGCGTGAATGTGAAACGAGCAGCACGTCCTCATCCGAGCTGTGATGCAGTTTACTCTTCATCTTCTGTGTGTGAAGCCTTTAAAACAAAGTGTGTTTAAAATGTTCAAATCCATCTCTTCTCCTTCTCCTTCTCCTTCTCCTTCTTCTTCTTCTTCTCCTTCTTCTACAGGAAGTACTTCAGATTGTCTCCTTGCTGTCACAAAGCTCAGCAGCTGAATCTACAATCTCCCTCTTGGTAGAATAGTTGAACATCTTAGGAACTGAAGTGTCTCTGTGAGCTGGAGGCGGGACGTGGTTAGCTTAGCTCAGCTTAGCTTAGCTTAGCTTAGCATAAAGCCTGGGAGCAAAGGGAAACATGTGGCCCAGCTCTGTCTTAACAACAAAACCACACCTGCAAGTCAAGTTTAACTCGGGCACAAAGCTTTGATCCTGGTCTGGTTTCTGGTCTCTGTACAGACATGATGGACCTCAGGGTGAAGGCGTCCACTTTCCTCCTGGACAAGAACGTCTCCTATATTTTCCCTCACATAAAACACATTCAGGCATATTTAAAAACATAATTAAATCTTTTCCCTTCGTCGTAGCCTCGTGAAAGCCGATAATTAGACGACTTCCAGTTTCCTCTCAGACAACAACACACCTGTCCTGACCAAGAGACACCGAGCTGGGGAAACATTTAAACTTCATTAGCGTTTGGATTCCAGACATCCTGGCAGCAGCCGAGTGTTGAAGGAAAACGTTTTCCTTTATGGACCCTCATTTTGTTGCTTGTAGTTGATGTTGCAGCTTCCTGAGAGTGCAGGTTCTCACTGGAATCGCTTTAGCAGCTGCCAGCGGCCATGTTGCACAGCAGTTATCCTCGTCACGCGTGTGCCGTGTCCACTGGAGACTGCAGCGTGGAGCTGTGCTTTGCAGAGCTCTTCTTCATGGCTCCACATGAAGACCTGATGTTTGGTTTGGAAAACCACCAACGCATTGCGGAAAAACTCGTTGGACTTCGCCGAAAGATCAAACCTCGACTGTTTTGACTCGTCGTCACGTAAATCGTGCTCGTTAAGTTTGGTCCACAGGGCAGCTGACACGCTCATCGTGAGGTGCTTTCAGGCGATCATCATTAGATGTTTGTTTGGAAGCAGATGTTAATGTCAGCAAGAGGGGAAGTGGCTGAAATCCAACGTGATGTGAATGCAGCACGTACAGTCGGCGCAGCGAAGGAGTTTCCTCTCTGTGTCAAGTCTTACAACACAGCTGTGTGTGGCTGACTGTACACAATCACTGAGCACACACACACACACACACACACACACACACACAGCAGCAGCAGTTACAGCCTTATTTAGCCATGCTTCAGTATATGAACTGGATGAATCAGTGTGTGTGTGTGTGTGTGTGTCTTCACGTCTTCACTCATACATCCCGTCTCTCTGATGAACTCTTTCGTTACAGAAACGTTAGCTCTTGGTTGGTCAGATGTGTTGATTGAAAGCCTGAAAAATGTCTGATTGCTTCCTTAAAAAGGGAAACAGGAAGTGATTAAACACGTCCAAACTGTCCCCAGAACCACAGAACCAGATCACACGAGACGATCACATGAAGCTAACGGTTTGACCTCCAGTGACAAACCAAACATCTGCCGGTATGTGTTGTCTGTGGAAGAAGCACAGCGCGGCGGCGGCGGCGGCGGCGGCGGCAACGGTGCCGACGGCGGCGGCGACCTCCAGTGGCTGTAATGATTATGTTTATGACAGGAGCAAAGGAGGAAGGAATTTGTGTGTGAAATCAAAAGTCAGCGTCAAGTTATTTTAGCTTAAAGTCGTTAACTGATGTGTAAATGTAACATATTTTGATCTTCATGTTCATGTTAACGAGGAGCAGGTCTGAGCACGCTCACATCCCTCCCCCCTCTGTTATCAGGTCTGACTCTGCTCCAACACAAAACCAGCACGACATCATCCCATAAACAGCACTGACACAGGTGACCTCGCCGCGGTGTCATCATCATCATGTCAGCTAAGACGTGAAGGAAAAATGACTTGTGACATTGCTGTCGCACAGTCCACCAGATCACTTCCTGCCAAGAGCGGACGGGATCACCTGAGCTTTCCCACCTGGCGGCAGACAGAAGCGTGGAAACAACATTTATATGTAACCAAATGCTGATGGTCATCACACTGCACTCGTACTTCATCTGACACCTTAAGGCAGCAAAGCTTCTTGTTCGTGACTCATGTGATCGATTCGCTGGATCGATTACATGCACATCAACATTAGGACTTACACAAGCTGGACTGGGCTGAGCTGGGAACAGGACACCCCCAGAGCACAATACACACACCCACACTAACCTGCTGAGCATTATGGGTAAATTAAGAGTCTGGTCAAACTAAAAATGGCTGACTGGTTCGTCTCCGTGAGCGTCGGCACACTTTGCTGCGCTCTGGCTCAGTTTCAGTCACAACTTCAGAGGACCTCGGTTCGTTCCTTGAGGAACTCCTTCATCATTTCTTTGGTGTTTAAGCCTGGATGTTCTTCTGCTGCCTGTGGACACGTGGAGACTCTTCAAACATGACACCACCCGCTCATTTTCATGTTCCAGAGTGCTAAAGTCTGACAGGAACATGAAGCCTTAACGCCACATCGGGGGGAACATGAGTTACGTAACAGTTCAGCTCTGACATCCACCCTAAAAACACAATCCACTCCGAGCAGGACCTCAGGGGGCTCAGGTTTCCAACGGGTCAGGACGTACGAGAGCTAACGGGTTAATCCTCATCTAACTGAGAACACACTTTACAGTTTTTATCACTTATTTGTTTTCTTATTCTTATTTTTAGTTTTATTTAAAAACTTCAGTGAAAAATTAACCTAAGAGAATAAGATTCCTACTTCACACACCCAAATTATAATGCTGCTCAAGCTTTTAAAGTCCACAGTCATGACCATTTGGTGCTTTCATTTTGGTTCAGTTTTTACAACTAGATCATCATTTTAGTATTTATCAACTTTTTATTCATTAATTTTTTATCTGTAAGGACAACTGGTACAGTTTAAATAAAAAGAAAATAGTTGCCTGAAGTCAGTGAGCTGTGGAGACAATTTTAAAGTGGAATTCCCCTTTAAACATATGCTGTGAAACTATAAAGTGGAGAGGATTCCAGCGAGTGTGTGTGTGTGTGTGTGTGTGTGTGTGTGTGTGATTACAGTAATAAGAGAGCAGCTCCTTGCTGTCATTATGTGCTTGACAGTGATGCAACATGTTGGACCTTCAGCACGAACGTTTCTTGGAAAAGAACAAATCGCAACCTGTTTGAGTTGCTTTATAGCACGCGCAGCCGCACAGAAAGTACATGTACAACAGCTGTACATGTACACAAGTACTGCAGTTTACTGTGGCTGACAATCAGACGAATAAAATCTCAGCAAAACAGTTTTAATCTTCTCCTTAAACTGAAACTCAATATGACAGCCTCTAACAAGATACACAGTATGGACAAAACTATCCAGACACCCCTCTCTGTGGGGCCGTTCCTCAGGGCCCCTGACGTCCAGTGAAGGGAAATCTTAATGCTTCAGCACACCAAGACATGTTGGACAATGCTATGCTTCCAACTTTGTGGCAACAGTTTGTTGAAGGCCCTTTTCTATTCCAGCATGACTGTGCCCCAGTGCACAAAGCAAAGCTCCATAAAGACATGGTTGGATGAGTTTGGTGTGGAAGAACTTGACTGGCCCACACAGAGCCCTGACCTCAACCCCATCCAACACCTTTGGGATGAACTGGAACGGAGATTGTGAGCCAGGCCTTTTGGTCCAACATCAGTGTGTGACCTCACAAATGCTCTACTGCATGAATGGGCACAAATTCCCACAGAAACACTCCAACATGTTGTGGAAAGCCTTCACAGAAGAGTGGAAGCTGTTAGAGCTGCAAAGCTGTCTGTGTGTTTACAATGAGACGTCATTAAAGTCCCTGTTGGTGTGATGGGCAGCTGACCCAATACTTTTGTCCATAGTTCAAGTTAACCGTCAGATTTATGGGCTTTGATAAATGGAAAAACTCCCTGACAGACTTGATTTAAGGCAACACGTTTTAACTTCTAAACAGGCTTCTTTTCACAGCAGTGAACAACAACAACAACGACCTCCCAGACCAAACTGAGAACTTCTCACTTTACGTGTCCAAACAGTCCGGCTGCACATCAGTCCTCATTAGAGGCAGCGATGTTGCAGTTTAGTCCAGATGTTGCTGCTAGCAGAACATCAGGAACAAGAGTCGCACAAAGAAACAAGGAGGCAGCGAGCTGATGGCGGACTGTGGCTCAACACTGCAGCTCGACCCCCCGAGCGACAAACCAGAACGATCGTGTGTGAAAGAAACGCGTTGTGCTGCTTCAACTCACTTTCAATTCATCTCGTGAGATTATCAAAGTTCCAAAAATGTTGCAGTTTTCCTTTAACGTACAGCAGAACTGAATCGACTGGAACTAAACACAGAAACACAAGCTGGTGGACGAGTCAAACTTCAACGTCAACGAGTGATGTTACAACGCGTGACCTTTGATCTCTCACACACACAGACACACACACACACACACACACACAGTTTCCTTGTGTTTACATTCATTCTTCAGTCTGAAGTGAACTCCCTTAAACAATGTGCTAATTTTGCGTCCTCTCCGTCCTCCATCAGGCCTGCAGCTCAGTCCCATACGATCCGCCAGGTTTCGCTCTGACTTCCTGTTACTGAGGAGGAAACAAACTGGATTTTGAAAGTATGAAGATTATTTTTCTGATCCGACACGCCTGCCAGCAGGAACCCTGCAGAGACGTCACGTGACATCAGCCAAATCCTTCTAATGTGATCAGTTTAAAAGTGCAGTAAGAACATGTGACAAACGTGCTGGACTGTCATACGTGTCTCGCCGTCTGAAACACGTTAAACTGGTGAAACACGTTTTCTGATATCGTCGGCGTTTTGGACACCAGGAAACAGTTAAAAGGAGAAGTAAATAACATCTTTTCAAATCAGTTTGGGATTTCTGGGCCTCTGGATGCTTGGATTACATCAGAACAACAATGATAATGACTGGATTTTCATTTTTGGGTGACCTGCTCCTTTAAGTCAAGCTTTCACACATGTTTTCCACTGCAGGCCAAAGCTTTGTGGTCTGCGTAGGAAAATGGATGCCAATAATGTGACGTGTGTTTAATTAGTGATAAATGGGCTGAAACCTCTTGGTGTCATGTTTTCAGACTCGCTGGTTGTCCTGTCTTCGCCGCTGCTTTCTGCTCGCCGTTTCCAGTTGGTTTGTTGTCTGGTACTCATTACGGTCCGTGTTTGTTATCGTGGTAATAACAGCAGGGAGGCTTCAGAAACCGGCCAATCACAGACGAGAACACAGCCGGAGCTGAAAATACTCGTCTTCTCTCCTCGTTTGTCGCTCGCTGTTTTCTCCTTCTCCTCATCACACGTGAAACCTCCTCCTCTTCCTTCTCCTCCTCCTCCTCTTCCTCTCTGTTTCTATTCTATCGTTCATCTCGCCGTTTCTCTGCAGTCTTATCTTGGGCGTTCGCTCTATTTTCTGCTCCGCTCTTTTCTATGGTTATAATCAACAGATCTGCTGTGGCATTTTATTGTGTGTGTGTGTGTGTGTGTGTGTGTGTGTGTGTGAGACGGCAGAAACATTGTTCAGTGCTGCCCTTTATCACCACAACCCATACAACTTCCTGAGCAGAGTGTGTGTGTGTGTGTGTGTGTGTGTGTGTGTGCGTGTGTGTACACATCTGTTGCCCCCATGATAATTGCAGTGTGTTCTGGTATGTTTCTGTGTGTGTGTGTGTGAATGCTAACTATGGAAGCCAATATAACAACCGAGCAACTAAACAGCATGGAGGCCGCATGTAATTACACCTTATTACTGAGCCTGTGTGTGTGAGCGAGAGTGTGTGTGTGTGTGTCCATTCTGTTTGGCCTGTCTGGTTTGGTGACAGGAAGTCACAGCTCAGAGAGAAACTTGAGCCCAGACTCTGAACCCTGGACTAAATCTGTTTGCAAAGCTTCACGAGGAGGAACAACAAGCACCACATCACTGAGGGGATCTGAACCAAGCGAACCGGTTCTCATCTCCATGGCGGGATGTAAACCTGATGTGGCTGAAAAGGCACGCAGATCAGCTGTGGTGGGACTCGACCCCACAGCAGTCCGACGTGCTGTCCACTGCACCACAGTGTGAGCTGCAGAGCTTCGTTAGCTTCTCGTGAGCAGAAGCCCGACTGAACGCTCCACTAGCCGAACCGTCAGAGCAGCTTCCTCTGCGTGGTCAGCGGGACAGACAACCTGAACCCACACTGGAATGAAAGTGCTCAAAGTCCAGGTGTGAGCAGGGTCAGCCAGTCATGATGCAGAGACACTAAGACACTCCCCTTTTTGGCACTACAAGCCCCGCCCCCTTACCTGTGTTGCTAGGCGATCTCTGGCTGCCGCGCCGTGACCCCTCAGGCATGGTGCGATGATGTCACAGGAAGTGGAATCCTGGAGAGGAAAACAAGGAGAAAGAACGCAGTGAGTTTCAACATCCTGGTGCAGGCTTCAGCTCCCTGAATGAGTTTCTTCTTCATGTGTTTTTGTGTAAGTCTCAGCAGAGACTGAACATGCAGAGAGGCAGGAGAAGAAGAGGAGGAGGAGGAGGAGGAGGAGGAGGTCCAAATACAAGAAAAGAGTGAGGACGTATGTAATGTTTGGCCAGAAGACAAGAATGAAGTGTTTGTGTGTGTGTGCGTGTGTGTGTGTGTCCACTGGAGGACAACGGCCTCCTACAGAGTCACCGATACAGTAACACAGAGGGACCCAGTTAGTCCACTGCAGCTGCCTGCTGAAACACTGAGAGATGTGGGTCAGGTGGGGGTGAGGGGGGAGTGAAGGGGGTGGGGGGGGGGGGGGGGGGGGGGGGCAGTGAGGGGGGACGGTGGGGGCTGCAGTGAGGGGCTGTAGCGAGGGGGGACAGTGAGGGGCTGTAGCGAGGGGGGACAGTGAGGGGCTGTAGTGGGGTGGTAGTTGAGGGGGGGGTGCGGGGGGCATTGAGGGGCAACAGTGAGGGGGGGCAGTGAGGGGGGACAGTGAGGGGCAACAGTGAGGGGCAACAGTGAGGGGGGGCAGTGAGGGGGGGCAGTGAGGGGCAACAGTGAGGGGGGGGTTGCAGGTTTAATTCCCTGAAGTGTGTGAAAACCTGTAGATTCTCCTTCATTTGTGTTTCCAGCCTTTTGCAAAAGTTCTAAACTAACATTCAACTGGAAAGGAAACCAAAAGCATGTTCAGTTCGTTTAGTTCGTTCTTCCTCTTTCCTGTCACACTGGGCCCTTGAAACCGTCCTCCTCACACGTGTTGCTGCCAAACTTAAAGGTGCATCACGCAGGATTTTCCTACAAAGCACAGACTCTGTGCTGGTGTCCGTCCCTGTAGACGCTCTGTCCTCCGTCCTCATTATTCTGCTGTGAGAGCCTCATCGCCAGCTCGGCGGTGGCGATCTGAGGACCACGGTCTGCAGCGTCACTTCCTTCCTCATTCAATGACGTGTTTACAGACTGCGCCGACACGTCCTGCACCTTTAATGTGACCGGAGACACACTGGACCCTTTGACAGGTCAGTCTGGTACAAGCCAGACTTCACAGCTCTCACGTGCTGGACTGCCTTTGGACGTCTGTCAGCTTCTGCCTGGGACACGGACAGCACGTTGGGCTGCTGGCTGAGCACTGACGAGCAGTAACTCAAAGGCTGTGGGTTCGAGTCTAACTGAGCCGTCTGAAACCACCTCAGACCTGCAGCTCAGCAGAGAGCTGGGACCGTCTCTTGTGGAAATGTCTCAGCGAGCGCAGCGTCAACACGGACTGTGGCTTTGAAAGAGGACAAGAAGTTAAGTTAACTTCAATCAATCAAACTGATGTTACGGCGAGAGACGCGAGAGAGAAAACGTGTGGTGGATCAGATCCAACGATGTGGTTCAACCAGCTCTGAGGTCACACACACACACACACACACACATCTGTGTACTAGGAGAACAGAAAACACTGCAGTGAGTGTGTGTCACCTACTGATTCCACACCATTTCCATCTGCTCCAGACACACCTCATCACACACACACACACACACACCTCAGTGAGTGACGATGGCAGCAGACCAACACTCTCACTTACATCACAACAGCAGGCGTGTGTGTGTGTGTGTGTGTGTCTGACTGTATGAAACACGTCTGTCAAACACAGTCCAGCTCCTCCACTCGAGCCCTCTGACCCGACAGTCCCAGCACTGTAGAGGTCAGAGGTCACAGCTGAGCCCGCCCTGCCCCCAGCACTCTTGTTTACCCTGTAAACAGGAAGCAGAACGAGTCTGTTCGTTAGCTGGGGCTCCAACTTAATCCCCGCTTTTCTTAGCACGTAACCGTTTCCATTCATGGTCTCCATTAAAGCCGTTAGCAGGTCCTGTTTGACCCTCAGGTACTACATGCTGCGTGTTTCAGGGTGCGTTCAGCTCCAGGAATGTTTCATGGAGGAAGGAACTTCACTCGACTCTCCGTCTGCAGGAGGCTGAATAGATAATGAATGACTTCCATGCTTTTAGGTGAACTGCTCCTTTAACGCAGTAGTTGTTTCAGTTAGACTCCGCCTGTTAACACACAAAGTTACCTCCACGTTTGAATCTTTGCTTTGTCTTCTGGATCGTCGTGGAGATCCTCCTGACTGTTCACACTCAGCGTCCTGCATCATCTCAGCAGGCACTCTTCTGCACTCGCACGTGGATTCGGTTTCAGCCTGCTGGTCGTTCTGCTAGCTTCTGGGCTCGACTCCCATTGGAAAGAGCTGCTTTCAGCGGGACCCTCTCTGACCCTCTCACTCAGGTTTGGTCTCTTCAGGCCTTCAGCGCTCCTGTCTCCGCCCCTTTTCTGACCAACAATTCTCTGATTGGCCGACGTCCTCTAGTTTAAGTGAGACAAACAGAGGACCAAACCGGAGCTCACGGCTAGCAGTCGTGAGGCTCTGTGGCGCAACGGACAGCGCGTTGGACTTCTAGCTTGCGGTCAGTAATTCAAAGGTTGTGGGTTCGAGTCCCACCAGAGTCGATCTTTATAAACGTAGCTGTGCAAACACAGCTGTGATGACGCCTCCTGCGTAATCACTGATGAGACAATAAAACTACAACACTTTGTCATGTTCTCGTGTTTGGGGTCGCACGGCGTGAAGCGGAGAAAATGGAGATTGATGGCAGCAGTTTGAGATGCTGATGAGCAAATCCAGAATAATTAGAATTATTAGTCATACTTGTCCCCGAAGGCGCCTGCTGGCCTCAAAGAGACCTAAAGCCTGCTTCTATTGGTTCATGTTCACATGACATCACTGCCTGAGAGCTCTGTGGGTTTCAGCCCTCAGCGTCGCCTCCCAGGCTGCAACAAACATTTTGCTTTGCACAACAGTTTAACACAACAGACACACACACAAACCTACTGGTTACAGTCAGAGTTAGTGCTGTCAGTTGTGAGGGTGTCTGTAGGTCAGTGTCACTGATTACTGATAGAAATGAGTTAAACTTCCGTCTGGTTCTGTGTTTGTGTGACCTTCAGTGTTCAGTGTAAAGATGAGGTTTCATATTTGAACAGCACTAATGAACAGTAAAGTGTGTGTCAGTCAGGCTCGACACACTCAAATGCTGACACTCGTCAGTATCATCCACACTGACGTGACGGTGAAGGCTGGAGGGCTGAGCTCCACCTTCATTAGGAAGGATTCAAAGGTTGTGGGTTTGCGTCCCGCCAGGGTTGTACTTTAAGAAGTTGGACTGATGGAGCTTTTCCAGCATGTTTCTCTTACTGTCAGGTGTTTTGTCCAGCTGTGCTGTATGGAGTGTGTGTGTGTGTGTGTGTGGTTAAGCATCCGTTGGGCTCCTGTGGCTGTGGTGTGTTGTCACCTGCAGAGCCCGGCGCTGCACAGCATCATGCTGAGCAGCATTAGAACTCAAACAGACTGTAATGAAGGCTGTTGGAGCACACACACTGATGTCCGCTCAGACTACACAGCACACACACACACACACACGCATCGTCACACACTGTGTAGACCAGTCTGACTGTGTGTGGTCTCACTGTGTGTGTGTGTGTGTCCAGTACCCTGCTTTTCTTTCTCGTCACACACACACAATGGCACACACAATGACTGCTGTTTTCATTGTGCTCATGGCGTCCACACACACACACACACACACTCAGGCAGACGGCAGCACTGCAGTGGACATCACGGCCGGAGACAGCAAGTGGACAAAGGACACCAGAACCAGGCTCAGCAGGCTCGTCCTGGACATCCTGCCAGAGACAAACGGGCCGACGAGGACGGACGGAGTAAATGAGGGACTTTCCTCTTGACGTGACGAGTGGAGCGTTGAGCTCAGCTGTCAGGCTGCTTTTCACTGTGATGTGATTTGCAGGTTTTCCCTCATCAGCTCGCCTGACAGAACCAACCGGAACGCAGACCCATAAATCCCCCTCAGGATGAGGAGACAAAAGGCCTCGGTACAACAGATACAGTCAGCGCTTATGTAACTGAAGAAGAAGGACGTAAAAACAGTGTTGTGAAACGCGTCCTGAGGGAGACACGCTGACCTCTGACCTCACTCTGTTAGCACACACACAAATCTGCTGGGTGTGTTTTCAGAGGGTTGGCTTTATTCCACGTCTGTGCAGCTCGACGGGTGAAAACAGAACATCTCTTATGAGGACTGCTGTTCTGGAAGTGGACCTGACTTTGTTCTGCGTTCTGATTCTGAGTCTGTGGTCTGCCAGGAGGTCTGGGACCTGGTCTGCAGGAACACTCCAAAACTCCTACAATGATCATCACAGCAGACGGGTATTAGACCGCATACGTTTCCCCCTTTGTAATAAAGCTGACAGTAACAAGACAGAGACAGTGCTAAAATTACTCAGACGCCTCCTCAGAGGACAGGTTCAAAGTAGATAACCCTTCACTCTGTGCTGTTCTATTTTATTTGATTCTATTGTCCTGTTTTGTATTGTGGGAAGTGGAGTTCTCTCAGCGGACACATGAACGATTGAGATGAGAGTCTTTAAATGTGTCATCAGCTGCTGCAGACTGTAAAACTACACAAACTGTGTGTGTGTGTGTGTGTGTGTGTGTGTGTACATGTGTGTGTGAGTCTCGATGGAAAGAAACTAAATGACAGAGACGATGAGTTTTTATGGGAAAGCTGGAATGATGGGGGGAGGGCAGTGATTCATGACGGGAATGTACAGAGTGACAGCAGGAGGTGCCTTTCACACACACACACACACACACCTGAACCGACTGTAACTCCAGCTGCACACACCTGGTTTAAACCATCAGGACACATCACAGCGTTGGTTCAACAGAGCGCAACAACGAAGCTGCTGCATTAACTCTAACGTCGCATCCAGACTGTGAACGTCTACCTTCTGATCCTTCAGGTCCCACAGTGCAGTACCTGCTTCCACCACTGGGGGCAGCAAACTGAGGCTCACAGCCTGTCTTCAGACAGCCTGTCCACCCCCTCTTTAACCCCGTCGCACCAACAGCTGGCTGCAGTTCACCCAGAGGAAAACCACAAGGTCGTCCTCAATGAACGGACTGAATGGAGCTAAGTGGCTAACATAATTATTTACACTCACTTCTCGACAAATGCACAGATTTTATTTCTGTTCCAAAATATAATATTGCTTATATGTCAGAACTGAAAAGAAGAAATAATGAAGCCTGTTTGTTTTTCTTACAGACGGTTTACCCCTAAAGCGTTAGCATTCTGCTAACGTATGCTGATTGGTTGGTTAAAGACTTGCAACTAGCAATGCTATGTTACTGTAGGCTAACTTCAATTATCAGCACGCGAACTTAACTACAGTAATATGGTTTCGGTGTTGTGTATTATAGAATAGAGCTACAGCAGACGCTAGCAGTCTGGTCAAAACAAAACACAAACATGTTTTGCTTGATGCGTGAGACCAAAATGGCGAATACCACAAACTGTCGTGTGATGCCACAAATACCTAAATAATAACACAGGAAGCTATTTCACTACAATAAAGTTGCAAAAATCTTATATAATGGAACTGTGTCTTTGTCTCTACTGAAACCATACAGGAAATTGGAAGAGAACATCTGGGTGTCCAAACATCTGGATGCCCCCTAGTGGCTGGCTGCAGTACAGCTTCTAAGCCCCTCCCCCTTCATGTTAGCAGATGGGACATCAGCCAAACAAAAAACTTAAACTACACATCAAATAAATCTTTCCAAAAGATGGTTTGTGTCATTTCATGTTCAAATGTTCATTTTTCTGAAAAGACTTTTGTTTGTCTGTTGATTTACATCAGGTCTGTTAAAAAAAAAGTCTGACTAAACGGGTTGACAAACGTGAGAGGAATTTTTGGTCATCGGTGAGAACGTCCACCGATGATTCAGAGAACAAATCCTGATGTAGGAGCAGAGTGTGACTCCATCTGGAAACAGACATGAAGCTAATTCATCTCAAACTCTGCTGGACACCATCAGCTCCACGCTGTACAGGTGGCTACAGCTCACAGGGTTTTCACCGCACTGACCTCCCACGGCGTGAGAACAGGCTTGACCAGACCCCTCGTGCACAGCGAGGCACTGAGTAAACCTGTGAGACAGTGTGTGTGCGCGCGTGTGTGTGTGCGCGTGTGTGTTGTTTATGCTGTTTACTGCGTTGCTCTGAGGCTGGAACTGGAAACACTGCGGTATACGTCTGTCGCCTGAGCCGCCGTCCGACCTCAGACTTTGCTAAATTGTTGGACTAATCATTATAAACGATAAACACGGGTCGCCGAGGAAACGATCCTCCCACATCCCATAATTATCCTGCTTTGGCTCAATATTAAAACTGCTTCCAAATAGTCGAGATGTTTGGGGTGCGTTTGATTTCTGTCTGCCTGTGCTTTGAGGGCGGGTGGCTCACAGTTTCAGGTCATGTGTGACACACTTTGACTGATCAGATGACACGTGACATGTGACTGCGTTCTGTTTAAACCGCCACATAAAAACATTCAGTGAAAGCTGATTCCTTCGGGATGAAAAGGTTGTTTCACAGGCTAAACATCAACTGTGGGGGGACTTGAACCCACAACCTCCAAATCACTTCCCCAGGGATCAACTGGAGGTCCAACATGGCGTCCACTGCACCACAACAGTCAAAGCTGAACATTCAGGAACACAATGAAGGAGGAGGCCAACTAAAAAAAGAAGGGAAGAGGAGAGAGAAGTGAGAGAGAGAGAGAGAGAGAGAGAGAGAGAAAGAGGGAGAGCTAAACAGAAGGAGGAGGGCTCACAGGCCTCCTTCATCCCTCCTTCCTCTTCCTCCAGTCCTGTCTGCTCCCTCTGCAGTCTGTCAGTTAATAAATGAAGATGATAAACGGTAAAGTTTTCATCTGTTTCTGATTCGTCTCCACAATCCAAAGCTTCTCCGGTCCATTAAATCCCTCTGGAACCAGAGACATTCCTGCTCACTGGATGCTCGGGTCCCACAGACAAACAAACAAGCCACAAAACATCCACTTGGTTTAATGCCACGGAGGGCAAAGATGGATTCCTTCAGAGAAATCCTGATACCGAAGGTTTAAACTGTGACGTTCGGGACTGTCCGGCCTGAGACGCAGCGGAGGTCTCACCGCTCCACTCGACTTGTGATGCTTTTCCCAGAGACATGTGAACAGAAGGTTGTTTTGGATGACTGTAGACCACAAACCTCCCAAATATCAACAACATGTCATGTATGGCCCAACAGAACGGCTACACGACTCGTTCACGTTACAGAAAACAGCTGACGAAGGTTTGGTGAGTCATTAGCTGACACTGCTTTAAAACAGAAGTTAGTTAACTTCCTGTTACTCAACACTCTGGGGGTGAAAAAGCTCCTGAGGCCTCTCCTCCGGTTTCGTGGTCTCAGGTGTGATATCAAAACGTGCTGGATTGGACAAATGTTACGTGTGCTGTGCCGGCAGGAAGTCACCTGAAGCTTTGAGTCGTCTGTGAGGCCCGGCTGCACGACTCTCAGCTTTACTGCAACGCCACGAGACACAGACGAGTGCTAAGCTAACTGGCTAACCAGGAGCTCCTGCTAACTAGCTCTCAGACAGGGGTCTCGACACACAGGACCAGAAACCTCCCGGACCCAACGCCAAACGACATTAACGCACATTTGGTCTTCCATAGAGACGCAGCCTGAAGACGTTCCATACAAAAGCTCCAATTAGCAATCAATCAAGTGCAGTTTAACTGGAGGAACAGAAGAACACTGCGTCGTCAGACTGTAATCAAACAAGTGCAAAGCATCATGGGATGCCCCAAAATATGGCCTCAAAAAAAACCCTGAACCAACAACTGGACACACAAACTTCAACAAATGAACTGACAAAGACTGACAGGATGACAGCCCTCACACACACACACACACTTCTGTAACTCCATTTGTGTTTTTCTTAGCAGGAATCGAAGGCCTTATCGGCTGACACACACGCAGTACCCAGTGAGTCAGCCTTCATACACACACGCAGTGCAAAGCCAACACACACACACACGTCAGTTAAGTGTTGTGTGATTAGTCACAACATGTCTGGGTTTCAGCCAATGAGAAAAGAGTTTCTCTCAGCTCACTGTGACGACTCCGATGTTCCAGTCTTTAAAATGACCCTGAACACACCGCCACATGTTCAGCATTCTATCAGCTGCTGCCACTGATGGTGCCTTCACTGACATCCAGCTCACTGCCTGCATGACCTGATATCTAACTTTAAGTGTTTCACTGGGCAGAAGAAAACATGACATCTGATTTCCTCCCTGATATTTCACAATAAAAGTTAGCATTGTGTTTGTCCACCTCTCAGCGCTGTGTCACTTCCTGTCTGCTGCTCTCAGCCCCAAACTCATTGGTTCCTACGGCAGATCTTTAAAAACTCCTCACACGCCAAGTTTCCTGTTCAAACCAGCAGCTCAGTGTAGTTTTATCAAACAAACAGGAGGAAGTCGTTTGTTGGGGACTATTTTCAGCAGTGGATGAATACACAGTTTGCACTCTAGTGAGTATTTGTGGCAAGACGGTGTGTGTTTAGGTCAAAATAAACCAAAGTGTGTGTGTGTGCGTTCGTGATGACAAAGGAACAAACAGTGAGGCTCAGTGAAGTTCTGACTAGAGATATGATCAGTTCTGTCTGTCTCTGTCTCTCTGCCTGTCTGTCTCTCTGCCTGTCTGTCTCTCTGCCTGTCTCTGTCTCTCACTGACATTCCACAATTTTTTTTAAGTCAGTTTCTTTTTAAAAGATGAGACCAAGAGACAGCAATGTGACACAGAGAGCAGAGAGGACAAGGGGAGACAAATTCCTCCTCACTGTCTGTCCCCAGAGTAGCCTGATGTCTACATGGACACAACATGTCTGGCTGCAAAGAGTGAAGGCCAACAGAAAAACGCAGCTGGTTGGAGCTTTGTAACAGATGACAGCTGAGTGTGCCTCCCCGCAGCGCCCCCTGCAGGCTGCAATGCTCATTACAGCCTACAGAAGTGAGAAGAACACATCGTGTTTGTTGAGGGAAGGTCACGGGGTCAAGAGGTTCATCCTCTGTGGAGCAGCACTGGGGTCACAGAATATGATGCTCACTGAAATCAGCCAATCAGCACCTCAGAAACGCCATCACACACGGACTTAATGGACGTCATAATAAGACGCATGTGAGACAGCGAGGACACACATTTGTCCACACTCACAATCACACAAAGAGTTTTTAAAATCATCAATACTGAGATCGATTGGAGAACCGATTGGAGCTTTTATTCTGAAAGGGGTTCAAGTTTTTCTTCTTCGATTGTTCCTTTGTGTTTTTATCGCTTACTGATGTGATTGTCTCAGTGTGTCTCTGAGCCGTGCGGTTGTCTAACGTACCTCGGTGCCGGAGGGCAGCGGACACATGAACGTCCAGCAGCCGGTGAGTCCCGCAGACCCCGCCGATCGTCTGTCTCTCTGTCCGGTGCTCCTGCTGCTTAACCGGCCGCTCCGGACGCATTGGACCGAACGCTCCCCGGACGTCCCACAGCTTTCCTCTTTCTCACAAGAGCGCAAACACGCACACAAACTCTGACTCGTCACTTCTCCCGCTCGTCCACTAACCCAACACGAGTCCGCTCAGAGCTCCGTGTTATCAGAACCGAGCCCGGACAGGACGAGGTCTCAGCGAGTCGCTCTCCCGGTGAAAGATGTGATGTGGTGTTCGGAGATGAGCTCCGGGCGGCGGAGAGGCGGCTCGACCCCGTCTGCTGCTGCTGCGGAGGGAGGGAGAGGAGGGAGAGGGGGGAGAGGGGGGAGAGGGGGAGGTCCAAACGCCATCAGAGAGAGAAGAAAAAGAGAGAGAGACTCCTGATAGCCGTCCAGCTGTTTACACCAGAACAAAACACGCTCGAAGAAGCAGTTTCGCTCTGGACTGTTTGTTCTCATCCTGACCGCCTTCACGTCCGTGTCCCCCTCATGACAGCAGAGAGGACAGAGTCCAGTCCACTGACTGAGGACATGCACTAGTGCTCTGCTTCCTGAAGTGTCTCTAATCAAAATGTCCCCTCGATGTGATATTTTATATTTGATATAAAACATAAAAACACATACATGAAAATATTTGCTACGCTGAAACACAACCACACACTGAAATAATCACACACAGCTTAACAGTATTACTCCTGCTGTAGTATTAGTACTGCGCTGGTTTCACAGTGTACTGCAGTTCTGTGTGTGGTGTTTTTCTAAGCGAAGCCTCAAACCACAAACGAGCTAAAAGTGTAGCAGAGGAGTTCACTGAGACCGTTATGTGAGCTGCTCACTGTGTCTAATGACCTGATCACCTCATCAGTCGTTACCTGCTAACTTCCTGACAGTGTTGGCTGGTTAATCGCTTTATTGGCAGTATATTTGTTTTTTACATACATTTGACCCGTCCTTAGTTGAACACACATGCAACACGCAGCACATTACATGCAGTGAAACACACACAGGAGCAGTGGGCTGCCATGTCAGGCGCACAGGGAGCAAGCTGGGGGTTAAGTGCCTTGCTCAAGGGCACATCATCGTTCAGAACTTATTTATCAGTCACAAAACTAATCAGTAGATGGATAAGTTGGAGGTTTTGTGCTTTCACATCCACCAGATCGAGACCACTCAAAGCCCTGTTCACAGACACACACACACACACACACACACACACGTGCACACACGCATACATGCACACACACACACGCGGGGTGACAAGAAAAGACACATTCTTGACCACATCTGTTCCCTCTAAGAAACTAAGGACCCAGTTTACCAGTCTGGCCCAGTCTGAGCTTTAAACTGGACAAACACATACCGAGGTAAACACACACACACAGTGATGGAATGCATACACAAACAGAAGCAGATGTAAGCAAGTGTGAATACACACACACACACACACACACACACACACACACACACACACACACACACACACACACAGGGTAAACAGAGCTGTGAACTGGCTCTGGTCCTGACAGTGTTATTCCAATCTGAGACATTCCTCAACTCACTTTCCTCCTGACAATTACCCTGTGTGTGTGTGTGTGTGTGTGTGTGTGTGTGTGTGTGTGTGTGTGTGTGTGTGCGTGCGTGTGTGTGTGTGTGTGTGTGTGCGCGCGTGTGTGTGTGTGTGTGTGCGTGTGTGTGTGTGTGTGCGTGCACGTGTGCGTGTGCGTGTGTGTGTGCGTGCGTGTGTGTGTGCGTGCGTGTGTGCGTGCGTGTGTGTGACACTTTCTTTCCTTGCTCTTGTGGCTGATTTCTCAGTAGACATAAGACTGGTTATGATGGTTTGTGACGTCTTATTGCTCATCTGATTCCAGTTCAGACCTGTTAGCTTTGAGCTGAAGCTTTGACATAAGATGTTACATATGAAACTGGTGCAGAGACACACGTCTGTCCTCCGTCTCTGTCCACAGACAGGTCCTCCCAGGTCCACCTGGGACAGAGGACAGTGACACGCAGCAGACGTCCCCGGCTGATCCGAAGGTTTTGTGGTGTGTTTGCGAGGCTAACTGGCCATTAGCAGCGATGCTTTCACCAACAGATTTTGTTCGGACCGAACCGTCGTCTGGACTGCTTCCTGTGTGCTGGATCAGCTAACAGCCTCACATGAAGTCACCGCGGCTCGTACTGATGTTCCATCTCTAATAACCGACCACATTTCCACTGCTAATGACACGGCGGTGGCCATCTTGGCTCTGCTCACAGTCTCATTACAGGCTATCTGAGAAACTGACAGCAGTGTGGCAGCAGGACACCCGCCAAAAACCTCCAGACCTGTGTGTGTGTGTGTGTGTGTGTGTGTGTGTGTGTGAGAGAGAGAGAGAGAGAGAGAGAACAAACACACTGGGAGGAAGCCAGAGGTCAGAGGTCATCAGCTGGATGAAAATGTGTGTGTGAGAGCGTTACTGTGTGGTAAATATGTGGGAGACCGAATGTGTGTGTGTGTGTGTGTGTGTGTGTGTGTTTTAGAGCAGGAAGAAGACAAAGTGTTACAGGCTGCAGGTGGTTTTTAAAGAGCAGGAGGATCCCAGTAAAGAAACCCTCCTGTAGGAGCTTTTACACTTTCATTGTGACTGAACCCGAAGTCGTGAGGCTCTCTGACGTCCAGATTTCAGCCTGAGTGTTAATGAAACTGTTCTACATTCAGTTCTGAGAGACACGACCCAGTGTGGACCTGGACAGAGACGAGGATGATGCATCAGCCGGCATCGTCATCGCTTAACCTGTTAGGCGGCGGGATTCGCCCTCGGCTCCGGCTCGCGAGGCTCTGAGTCACGTGGCCAAGCCAAAGCGGTTTGCTGGCATCTCTCTCGTACTTCTGATCTGATTGTGAGTCCTGCATCTGATCTGATTCCTGTTGAGGACATTTGTCCCGTCAGCACTTCCTGTGTGATCACATTACTGCCCCAGCTGAACATCAGTGACATGTGCTGCTCCTCTCGACCGGCTTCAGCAGCCTCAGCACAGAGGATGAGCAGGTGTGTTTGTGTGTGGTCTGCGCAGCTGGCTGCAGCTCACCTGTGGCAGGTGTTGGATCGTGAACAGCTTGATGTTCTCTCTCTGCAGTGGACGGGTCCCCACAGCGGCTCGGCCTCGTACTCGTTGGCGAAGCAGCAGGTTTTGTTCATCAAAACAGAACCCTGCTCACATGGTTTTATGGTCTTTAATTAGCAGAGGAGAGGAGAAGCTTTCCAACCCTGCAGCTGATTACAGACTCACAGCGTGTGTGAGAGTGTGTGTGCACATGTGTGAGAGTGTGTGAGAGTGTGTGTGCGCATGTGTGGGTTTGGCTGAGCCTTTTTACCCTAATCTCTCTGCATCTTTGCCAAGAAGCACTTTGGTATGCTGTGGTACAGTGTGTGTGTGTGTGTGTGAGAGACCTAGATCTTGGTTGCATTGTGGTCTCTGGATCACTCTGGACCAAACTCTGGGTGCAGTCAGAGCAGCAGGGGTTTCAGGGTGTTGTTAGCCTAGCTTAGCATAAAGGCTGGAAGCAGAGGGAAACAGCTAGCATGTCTCTGTTGCCAGGTAGTCACTCCGTTTGGTTTACGTTTGATTGAACTTGTGGTGCCTTTCCAGGTCTCGCTGATGCTTCAAAGACCTTAACCTGGTCTACAGAACAGCCTGAATCAGCAGGTGCCTCCTGAGACATGGTGGGCCACCGATGGAAGAGACTTGTCCCTGGAAGCTTTTCACACACCAAACGTTTCAGTCCCTCAGGAGTCTTTGATCATTGAGACGATTTCTGGATCTGCTGAGTGACTGAACTCCTTCTGTCTTGCATGCATCGTTTCCTCTTCCTCCATCTTGTCCGTGTTGTTTGACAGCACTGAGGGCGTCCACCCCCCGACTGCTGACCCTCAGTGTGTCGATGACCAGGAAGACAACAGGAAGTGACCCTGACCCGAGTGCCTGAGAAACGTGACGCCGTCAGCTTCCTTTAAGTCTTAAAACAACACTTATGGTGTTACAGGAAGAAGAACACTGAACGGCGAGCAGATCAGCTCGTCTGGCTGTGAATAAATGGGACGCGGCCTCGAAGACGATCTGACAGGAGCAGACACGGTCCTCAGCATCAGCCAATCCCGTCACTGACAATAACAGCTTAATGCATGTGTGTGTGTGTGTGTGTGTGTGATGTCAGCCTAGTCAGCCTAGTCCGGACTAGTCCCAGCCTGGTCAAGCGAGCATGAGCTGGTGAAGCCTCCTGGATGAGAGGTGAAACGTCTTCAAAGACAAATAACTAAGTCCAGTTGCGTTCGATTGAATTTCCTTGAGACACGTAAGTGAACTGCTGTGTGTGTGTGATGAGTAAAAATGACTTCATGCATGAGGTAGTCAGCCTGCTGAGAGTAACCTGTAAGTGTGTGTGTGTGTGTGTGCGTGTGTGTGTTCATGTCTACTATTTCAGCCTGAGGCCCACACACTCACACACACACACACACTGTCAGACCCCTGCAGCGGTGCCAGTCACCTGTGACCACAAGTGATTCAACACAGTGAAGACACACACACACACACACACACACACACAACACGACCAGTTTGTGTTCCTGCGGGACAGAGGACACAGTGGACACAGTGGACACAGTGGACACAGACGAGGACAGAGATGTGGTTCAGCAGAAATGATTTTCTGTCTCCTCTTCTACTTATTTCTACAGAATCATATGGATGAAGATTTTGATGGTGTTACGCTCTCATATCTCCCAGACGTCACCTGGTTACCATGGCAACCAGTGAGACAATGATGACAGTGTCCTGGCAGTCAGGTAAACTGCGAGATGATTGGCTGAGAGGATCAGACTGGTTAAATGTACTTGTAGCCTCTAATCACATCTGAGATTACAGAGCAGCAGCAGGTAAGCTGACGTGTGTGTGTGTGTGTGTGTGTGTGTGTGTGTGTGTGTGCGTGTGTGTGTGTGATGGTGATCACAGAGCTCAGCAGCATGCCTCTGTCATAACTCTAACTGTATATACTTATGTTTTCAGGTTCAACAGCATGTGAAGATCAATTCAGGTGGGACCCAAACCACAACCTTAAAAACCTTAAAAACCCTTAAAAACCATTAAGTCTTTTAAAAACTACAAGCTGATGGGTGGAGAGGGTGGTGTTACCTGGGGTTACCTTTCATCACCGTTTGTGAATGTGAATTTTCTGTTTCCTCACTTCTGCGGCAGTAGACCCCTGAAGGCGACACCATGTCCACCCGCTGGGTCAGTGAACTCACCATCGACATCACTCTGTCACGACAACAGCACACAGTGGGACACGTGGGAGACAGCGGGAGACAGCGGGACACATGGGAGACAGAGGGACATGGTGGGACATGTGGGACATGTGAGATACAGCAAGACATGGTGGGACCTGTGGGAGACAGCAAGACATGGTGGGACACGTGGGAGACAGCAAGACATGGTGGGACACGTGGGAGACAGCAAGACATGGTGGGACCTGTGGGAGACAGCAAGACATGGTGGGACACGTGGGAGACAGCAAGACATGGTGGGACACGTGGGAGACAGTGGGACATGTGGGAGACATTGGGACACAGTGGGACATGTGGGATACAGTGGGACCGGTGGGAGACGGTGTGACACAGTGGGACATGTGGGACGTGTGGGAGACAGCAGGACACAGTGGGACATAGTGGGACACAGTGGGACATAGTGGGACACAGTGGGACTGCTTTGTCAGCTCAGACTGAATGTTCAAGATCATCAGAAGAACTTCAGATATTTGTGGATATCTGTGGTTCAGTCGGGCGGTTAAAGAGGTCAGATGACTGGGCACTGAAGACCAACACACACACACACACACACACACACACACACACAGTTTAAAGTATTTTCCATCGCAGCAGTTTAATATTTCTCAGGCTGTTTATAGAAAACAGCCTGTCTCTCATCTCTCTCCCTCCATCTCTCCATTCTCTCTCATTCCACTGCTCTCCCCGTCTCTCTGCCTGCCTGTCTCTCTGCCTGTCTGCCTCTCTGCCTGTCTGCCTCTCTGCTGGATGTATTCCTGTCCCGTCGATGATGTGATGTTAATGTGACGTGCTGAGGTCAGTGAGTTTAATCCTGTCCGCCAACCTGAGCCACAGACTGTCATCATTTCAGTTTTAACTTTTAAACGTGTCTTTGAGGGTCCCAGCTGAAGGAGGACCTGATGGACAACAGCCGATCACTGAGATCAGACCACATGACCGGGCCTGACAAACGAGCTCCAGGAGGTCTCCAGTGCGGTGAAGTCTGTCTCCTACAAACAACCTGGAGGTACACGTCTGACTTCTTTAATCCCAGACGTCCCATCTGCCTCGGGGACATGTAGAGGTGGAGGTGGACGGCAGGTGGAGCTCAGACCTTCAGACATTCACATTCTGTGCTTCGGGTTGACTGCAGTTTGGTTCAAAGTCAAAACCAAGACAGCCACGACAGGCCGCGTTCACCTCGTATGGTTCAGACCACAGTCCACTTGAGCCTGTCTGCTCTCTGAGTCAGCTCAGCCTCTGGCGTGACCGTGAGTCCAGCAGAGGCGGAAGCCATCTTGGATTAGCACTGGGGGGAACATGAGGATGTGTTATACACCATGCGTTGGTGTGGAAGTGATTCATACTCACCAGAACTGGTCCAACAGGTCACCTCAGCTGGCTCCAGTGTAAACCTTTGGGGCAACCGCAACCGTCAAGTCAGGGATGGAAGGAGGACTTTGGAGTTTACTGAGAGGAAATGCCAGCAGGAATTTATTTCCAAAGTCGCGGCTGAATATTCTGCTGATTTCAACAACCGAGATGAGGAAACAACAACCGAGCTCTCGTGAGATGTCAGAGCGAGACGTCTCTGCTGCAGAAAAACAGTTCAAAATGAGCTCCAAGTGTGTGTGTGTGTGTGTGTGTGTGGGTGTGTGTGTAGTCCGGTTGTGTTTTTTAGCGCCGTTCTTCCCACGACACCAGATGACCTCGCTCTCCCTCTCTCTCTCGCTATAAAAGGGTCGTCTGGTGGCATTTTGGTGACCAGTCAGACTTAAAAAGGACAGAAGGACAGAGAGAGGAAAGAGTGACAAGAAAGGCAAGAATAAAAATATTTAGAGAGAGTGAGAGGAGGAGGAGGAGGAGGAGGAGGAACAGGAGGAGGAGGAGGAGGAGGGGAGATTAAAGGATTAGTTCTGCATTTTGATGGTTTTAACCTCCCGTCCGTGTGTGTGGAGCTGCATGTGATTAGCCTAGCTTAGCACAAAGACTGGAAACAGGGGGAAAGTGCTAGCCATGTGGAATGTTAAGGAACAGTCCTGCAGATTTCTTCCTGTCGAAGCACAACATTTCACACACACAAAACAAGAGCTTTGATTTTTACATGTTCATCACTTCAACCGGTGGACATACGAGACAACATGTCTCCTGCTGTGTCCGCCTTAGTGATGTCAGTGATGGTATGTGTTTCAGGACAGAAACACCCAGCTGTCTCGCTGAGTGTGTGTGTGTGTGTGTGTGTGTGTGTGTTCAGTTCCATATCTGGGAAGTGAGTTCATATCAGAGTCTTCAGGGTCTAATTTTAGAGTTGTGTGTTTTATTGCAGCATCAAGGGCACACACACACACACAGTCCAGATGTTTCCTATCAAAGAAGTCCAGGGAGACCGAAGCCGAGTCGCAGTCTGCCAGCTGGGCCGAAGCTACGACAGCGAGAAGCCGTCAGGAGACCAGCGGCAAAATGAAGGAGGAGTCTGACGCGTTTCGGCACAGTCAGACCTCACTTTCATCTGTGTGCAATTAGCCTAGCTTAGCATGGTGGCTGGAAGCAGGGGGAAACTGCTAGCCTGGCTCCACCCAAACAGAGAACACGTATCACGTCTTCAGGATTTCATCTCGCTGCTGGCGAAGCCGGAAACCACCTCATCCTTCTGAATATTTGGTGTGAGCTTGTTAACATCCGGTGTGCAGAACAGTTTGGACTCAGAAACCGTCCTGCTGAGACACTCCAGACTTTACTGAGGTGTCGACCCTGACACCTCCTGTCCTCGCCGGGACGTCCACAGACTGCAGAGGGGACAGGCTGGTGAAGGTCTGGACGGTCAGTGAATGTGCTTTATGACTGGTCACTGCTGCCACCTGCTGGTACAAACACACAATCACACAACACACTCCACTGTTCAGTTACTAGTTTTCTGTCAATTTTATTCTTATTATTTTGTTACTGTTCGCCACATCAACAAGAATTTGAGTCACTCTTTGATGAACAACATTGTTTTTTCTGTTTACTTACTGTCTGTTACTGATTTGACAGCCTACAACAAAGGAATAAAAGTTCTCAAGTTAATCCTGTATATTAGTGCTGTCACCCAAAAAAAAGTTTAAAGAAAAAAATGTAAAATAGAAGTTTATTGATACAACACAGAATTCAATATTGGTTGCAAACTTCAAAACTTCAAAAGTCCCTGACGTGAACTTGGAGGTCTGAGGTCAGCTGGTGTGGGATGAGCCGTAATGAACGGACAGTATAAGTCATGTCAGAAAGAATTTCTTGTCAGGAACCAAGACGTTGGTTTGGGGCATAAAGGAACATTTCACCTTTTCGGGCTGAGCCAACTTTAAATGTGTCGCTGATGTGTGGGGGTAGAGGGGATTTTTTAAAAACAGCTTTTGTTGACCTCTGGACTGTCGAGGTTTTCAGTAGTTCAGCAGTTTCAGTTGCTTCCAGTCTTCTTGCTAAGCTTGGCTACCTGACCTTCTGTTTCTCGTGGGATTTGGTCTTTGGTTCGGGTGTGAATCCCTGCGTCACAGGCAGCACGCCTGTGGTCAGACCGCTTCCTCCTGCACCACACATGTTGTAGGCTCCATCATTTCATCCGTGGCCAGCTCCTCTGCACAAGCTGCCTGCTTCCTGCCGCAGGGGAACATCTCACGGACCGTCTGTCTGAAAGGAGCGTAGAGGTAGAAGAAGAGCAGGGGGTCGAAGCAGAGGTGGAGCAAGCTCAGCAGCAGCGTCGACTCCTTCCCCAGAAACAGCTGCCTCTTGGTGTGGCAGTCGGTGATGACTTTGGTCTGCGTCAACGTGTACGGCGTCCGCACGATGTGGTAAGGCCCGAAGCTGAGGATGTAGGCCAACGCCAAGGCCACCACGCTCCCCGCCGCCCGCCTGGCGTCCGCCCAGAGTCTGGAGTCGCTGCGACTTCTCAGGAGTCTTTTGAGAGCCAGGCTGCTGCAGAGGAGCACGGCGACGGAGGCGTTGAGGAACAGAGCGGTGTTGAGGAAGATGGTCATGGCGTGCCAGTGGAGGCCAATGTCCTTCTTCAGAGATGAACAGCTGAGGTAGCGTTGCTCCTGCACAGACACAAACAGTTGAGCTGTAAGACAGGAGAAGCAGCCGAAGCTGATGCAGCTGAAAGGGAAGCAACCCTGCAGCAGTCGGCTGCTGGGGAAGCAACCAGCAGGATTAATCGGCCAGTTTTATTCCTGGATTTTAGTCGCCAGGAGCTCATGTTGAGCTGCAGTATTAGTACTAGCATGTGGTTCTAGCAGTTGTCAGTAGTACTGCAGTACCTGTACGTCCTGTATGGGCAGAGCCATGTTGGGCACCATGATGAGCAGCAGCAGCAGCCAGACGACCAGCGACAGCAGCCGGGCAAAGCTGACCTCCTGCAGCCGCAGTGACAGCAGAGTGCTGTGGTCCTGCAGGAGGAGAGAGCCGTCAGCCTCCACCACCTCCACCACCTCCACCACCAGCAGAAGCAACACCCGCTGTGCATTCAACATGTCTCTTTGTTTCACAGCCTACTTAATGACTGCATGTGGGTTCACAGCTATGACTCATTCAGTGGTCTGATTCGTGCAGCTGAATCTTCACCCCCTGCCCCTGCGATGAGGATGACCAGCCCTACCTGCAGGTAGTGGTCTATAATGATGAAGGCGAGGAAGGAGATGGATGCGTAGAGGCTGATGTAGATGGTGACGGCGCTGGCCTGGCAGTGAAACACCATGAGGCTCCACGGCGCCGCCCCGAGGTCCTTCAGGATCTTGAAGGGCAGAGCGAGCAGCAGTAGGAGGTCGGCCATCAGCAGGTTGACCAGGTAGACGCTGGTACTCTGCTGCTGCACAACAGAAACCTTTAGAACCTGCAGGAGAAAATATCAAAGTTCACACAGCCCACTTTCATCTCAGCTATTTAATCAGATCTCATGTGACGTATCATCGCAGCTCATCTCTTCAAAGCTCGTCTCTCAGACCTCATGTTTCCGAGCTGACATCATCAGCTCGTATCTCACCTCAGCTTAGCTGCTCTGTCTCATCTCTCTTGAGCCAAATCCTCTGGTTCATCTCGAGTCATTTCTCAGTCCTACCTTGGTTCTGGAGCTGTGGATGAAGGCCCACACAGACAGCAGGTTTCCAGGCAGACCGATGACGAAGATGAGGATGTAGAGGACAGTGAAAGGTCCCATCTGGTCATTGACGACGCACTGATCCCCCTCCTCAGCTCCTCCAGAGCTGGAGTTGGAGGGAGGAGGCATCATTAGAGCTTCCTCACCTGGCGCTGAAAAACACAAAGCACCTGGTCATCGTTTGGTAAAGATCAGGCAACTTCAGCCGCCGCTTTGATGTTGTGCTTACTGTGGAGGGTTTTGAGGAATTCTGACTCCTGAGTCTGGCTCGCAGTCCGGTTGGAAACAGGAAGCGAAGACTCCTGTGGGAAGGAAACCCAGAACCTTTAAACTCTTCAAAGACACGTATTTCTTAATCTGAGGTTCTGATATGAACCCAAGAAGAGAGTTAGAAAGCTTTTCATCATTTCAGCTGAGAGGGTGGGGCTGCTTTGGACAAAGGTGATGTCACATGTGTCTATGAACCAATCAGGACTTTGCAACTCTGAAACTTCATAAAACTTGTGATTTAAGACAAAAAACTCTTGTTGACACTGTGGGGCAAAGCTTCAGTGGAGTCAGAAGGAAACAGCAGGAGCACGTGACTGTTTGTAATGTGTCCTCGTCACTTCCCTCCGTCCACACTCAGAGACCTGATGGGCATTGGATTTGTCCCTCTGGACGTCCAGGAGCTCCTGCAGCCCATCTAACACGTCGGCATAAAAACAGACAGGAGGTGACAGGCGTTCACGAGCTGAGCTGCTGTACAGGATGCAAAACAAACTGTGGTCACACATAAACACGTCTGCAGCAGGAAGTCGTCAAGCAGGAAACTTTCCCTCATTTCACTCCGACACAAGCAGCTACTGTTCATGTCCTGCACAGGCTGATCCACACACGGACCCTTCAGCCGCTCGGCTTTACCGGTGAGCCCAGCCGCACCCCTCCAGGAGGAAGTACCCCGCTGAAGTAAAAGTTCTAACGCCACACTGTAAAAATACTGTGTTACACCTTCACAGTGACTGTGCAGTCCAGCCAACAGTCCACAGCTCAGCATCATAACTATCACATTCAGATGAGTCAAACCACGGAGAGCTCACATTTTTAGACTGAAAAACATCATCAATACTGACGATCAGTGACTGATTAATCGACTGATGGCTTCAGCTGTACTGGATGATCTGGGAATTTAATTCAGAACAAAACCTCAGAGCAACTCCTCGTGTTTTTGTTTAAAGGGAAGGTAAAGCAACATGAGAAGAGAGTAACTGATTTTGTACTGCAGTGTACAGAATGCAGAACTTGACAGAACCAACAGAACCTCATTCAAACCCTCTACTGGTACCTCAGGATTGTGATCCAGTTTCAGTCTGCGTCTTTCCCTCTTAAATGTTTTTGATTAATCACATGCAGTCATTTGATTTTTGTTTCAGTTATCTGCTGTATCTGCTTTTTCCCAAAGATGGTTTCTGTCACTTTAGGTTGTTTTTATCACACTGATGTTTGTTCAAGTGCTCATTTTTCTGATCAGTTTGGCTTTAATTCGTTAAGTGATAAAAAGGGGCTGAAACATCATGACTGACAGCGGAGTGCTGCTCCTGATCACAGAGTCTGGCTCCAAATGACATCACCACAACAAGATGGCAGCACTTGAATCAGGAATATTTTGGCTTCCGCTGGCCATCTTCATGTGTCAAGGCTTTGAGTCAACAAAAACGACAAGCATTTCAGTTCAATTTTCATGAACTTTGTCATTTGTTTGTCTCTTGTTCAAAGTTTCGTTGGCAGAATTTAAGTTCTCACCTCAACAAATGTCTGATTCATTTTTCCCATACGCGCTGAGCCGAAGCAGCAGCATCTGGTTCTTAAAACATCAAAAGTTAAAGTCTGTCTGAAGGAAAATGCTTCACACCTCAGCTCCCTCAGTGACAGACTGAAGGAGGAACCTGCGTCACATTTAACCAATAAAGTTGAGAATAAACTTGAATTACCTGCTGTGATGAGCTCTGTGCTGGATCCCCGAGGACCGACGGCTGGTCCAGGTTCTCCTCGGGCCTTCGGGGTGCGTTTGATCCGCTGAGCTGGTACAGATCACGTGCTCGGTGCTGTGGAGGCTGCAGACGGATGGAAGGTTTTTTCCTGTCTGCTCGCTGTGTGTCGTCAGTGTGACCACAGGCCACGCCTCCCTGAACACTCACACACACACACACACACACACACACACTCTCACAGGCAGCTGTTATCAGGCTTTCCAGCAACTGACTGATGTATGAGTTTGGTTTCAGAATGACTGTTAGTCACTTATTTGAATGAGACTGTGATGTCTGGCTGACTGACTGACACTACCGGTTTGTTGATAATCTTCACACTTTGATATGAGGAGGAAGAGAAAACGAGTGTGTGAGTTTAAATAACCCAGACAGGCAGCACTAAGCTTATGGTATCAGCGGTTAGTGCCTTCACACTCTGGTCCTGCACCACAGGACGAGGTCTGACAGAAAGGCCTCCACAGCTGATTCCACTGTTGTTCTGGAGTGTCCTGTGATTAATACGATTTACAGACAAGCTGTAGGCTGCAGATCAGAAATGTGTCAGCTGACGCCTTCAGAGAGCAGCTGCTGACTCATTTATTCGAACTGGCCTCGCACTTCTGTGACGTTTCTCAGGTTTTAACACTGTGACGTAGCTGTGTGGAAGCAGCCCATATGTTCCCTAAAACCACAACTCACTACCTCTGAAACTCCAGACTCACATACTCAGGTGTATGAAACTCAGCAAAACGTTTCCTTTTTGTTTCCTTTAATGTGAGGATGAAATCAGCGCACAAACACAATCAAACATTTATTTGTTTCTGTGATTCAGTGAAATATTCAGCCGACTGAACTGACTGCACAAAACGTTTCTGTACGTTCACAAAGAGTAAAAACAGAGCAGATTTACACGCTCACGTCCTCCTCCTCCTCCTCCTCTGAACAGGTGAGACCAGAGTGAAAGCAGCAGGTAATTAGGGCGTGGCCTTTTGAAAGCTGGGGTTTTTCCAGGTGAGCAGCATGTGCCAAATGATGTGATTGGTGTCTCACATTTTGCTCTCGATGCGATCTGAACTGTGTGCTTTGTTCCACTTTCTGTGTGTACACAATGAAGAAGAAGAAGAAGAAGAAGCAGAAGAAGAAGCAGAAGAAGAAGAAGAAGAAGAAGAGGGCCGAGCCTGGCTCACATGCTCTCTGCACTTAACCCCAGCCTGTCTGGACTCAGTAAGACACGGGATCAACAGATCTGGTGTTGAGCTCGCTGAAAGCCAAAGAATTGCAAACTGAATAATGAACATGAAACAACAGTTTAGCCTGATGATCAAACTGCACTGACGCTGATACAATCTGTGTGCAGCAGGAAACGCAGCTGTTGGACCTCTTTGTAGCTTGTGAAAGGATGCAGGCTGTGAGTAATGGTGACGTCCAGCCTGATGTTCTCTGAAACTGAATTTACACAGCAGGAACTGAACTAGCAGTTTGTGACCAGGAACTAAACTCAGTTTCCAAGAGCTCTGATGACTGGCAGCAGTGCTGCGACACCCAAACCGTGTTGTAACTTCAACTTCTTTGCAGCACAGCAGTAACAAAGTGACACAACGTGACATGCAGCACCACGTCGTGTAAACATAATTTAAGGATGCTGATGTTTAAAAGTCATTCGATTCTTATCACTAATGTATCAGCGGCACGTCTCCCTCTCCTCTAAAAGCAGCACTCGCCCACCAACCAGCACTGCATTCATCTGTTTCCTTCTTAAAAATGTAAATATGAGAACCCCAAAGTCTGAACCACAACTTTAGTCTGCTGATGTCAGGCAGGTCCCTCACATTTCAGTAGTTCAGCCAGAATCTCCTGGTGCGCATGGAGCAAAACATCCACCTGCAGGTCTGTCAGAAGCCTGACACCTTCTGTTAAGAAAGTCAGGGACTCAAATGGCCAGTTCTTATTGGCTGCTCTCTTTTTACCAGCACATCACGGTCTTGGCACATACTTGTACCACATGAGTCATGGATGTTTGTCAGCTGTAAGCTACAGAACGTTGATCTGCTTTGTCATTATGCTGAGCGACGTCTTCCTCCTGATTTTGATGGTGCTCATCCGTCCATCGCTGCTCCTCCTCTCAGCGTTTCCTCCGTGCGTTGCCACCTGTGAGGTGCTGAACATCCTCTTCAGGCTCAGCTGGGCCCGAAAGGCCTTGCAGAAGATGAAGTAGATGAGAGGGTCCAGGCAGACATTGAGAACCGACAAGATGATGGTCAGCTCCTTCAGATAGAAGAACGCCTGGCTCCATGAGCACTGCCTCCTCAGGAAGGCGTAGGGAAGGCGAACTACGTGGTAAGGGACAAAGCAAACGCAGAAGACACTGACCAGCACCAACATGTTCCTGCGGGACTTGGCCAGCTTCTTGTTACCGGGGGACGCCGGCTGCCTCTGCTGCGCCAGCGACAGCTTGTGGGAGGTGTTGTAGTAGAAGAAGACCAGGGAGGCGAGGACGAGCAGGAAGATGGCAAGCGAGCTGGTGTGGACGATTTTGTAGAAGAGGCTGAGCTGTTTACTGTGCAGGACGTCGCAGCTCACCGTGATGGAGATCGGCGGTACGGCTTCCTGGGTGACGAGCGACAGGATGATGTAGGTGCTCGTCATGGCCAAGAGGAAAACCCAGGTCGCCGTGGATATGATGTGGGCGGCCTGCACCGTCTGCAGGATGTGGGTTCCCAAAGGATGGACGATCTTCAGGTACCTGGACAGGCGACAGGCAGATGAATCAGAACCAACACAAGATGACAATGATTTTTAACATCTAGTTACAAAACCTCTAGAATTCTTTGCTTCCCCGATACCTTCACCGTAAGTTATAAGGTGCTGAATCATCCAGATGTGGCTGTTAATACTGGGCTGCTGAATTTAATGATAGAATAAACATGTTTCTCTGTTTAACATTCCCGTACTGTTGTTCTGAGATCCAGACCCTTTTTGTTTTTGACACTTGGCATTGAGTTTGCGATCTGGTGTTCAAGTACTCAGCAGCAAAGGGCGAAAATGGATACAAAAAAGGTTTGATAGCACAGCACGCAGTCAAATACAGAAGCTTCAGAGGGAAGTCAGGAGGACCACAGCTCTGAAACCAGACGACAGTCTGTGAAATAGTTATCATGTCACACTGATTTAATCTCAGGCCTATATGGGCCACATACATCACTCTGCACAGGCTGAGAGCTGTGAGGCAAGCAGTGATCACAGTTTCACATCCTGGGTGAGTTCGCTGAGTTCGTGACCAAAGCAAACCTTTCTGGTGAGGAGCTCGACTCTGACACTGAGGTCCTCAAACGACTAAGACTGTGAAATAAACTCAACAAGTTGGTGGATGAAACTGCTGATCTTGCTCTTCGTTTGCATGCCGAACAGCCAGTGACACCAAATGATTTTATACTGAGACCTTGTTCCACATGCTGACAGCATTAGCTTCAGTTAAGCTGATCTCCAGTCAATCTGACATTAACCGTCGTGGTTACCCCGCAACGGTGAGACGACTTTTGTGCTCCATTCAGTGTCCGTAAATCTGAGCCTCGTCCTCTTCTATGCGAAATGAAAAGAAGCTGAGAGACACCAGCCAATAGCAAGCTGCTCTCCGGCCTCCACGCCGCTGTCTGGCCCAGGCCTACCTGTTAGCTGCGATGTAACCCATGAACATGATGCTGGCGTACATGTTCAGATAGAAGGCCGAGGCGCCAAAGTTGCAGTAGATCTGGCGAAGGGGGACGGAGCTGCTGGCGTAGTTCATGATTCGTATGGGTATACAGAGGCTGATGAGGAAGTCGGCGGCTGCCAGGTTCTTCAGGTAGATGGTCACACTGCTGGACACCTGCTGCTTAGCTCGGCAGAAGTAAACCTTCAGGGTGAAGCCGTTGAGCAACAAACCGACCTACAGAGGAAACAGGGAGAAGACAGGAACTGGACTTATAGCACCTACAGGATCTGATTTGAGAGAATTGAAAGAAGGAATGTGAATACATGAGCCTCACCAGAAACACCAGACTGTAGGCCACTATGAAGAAAATATGGGCTGAGGTGTCGACCTGATCGCAGTGCGTGGACTCGTTGGTCCGGTTGGACTGGTTTACGGGCAGGGTCAGCGCCCCTCCTCCAAGGTCCCTCATGTTTCTGGATGCTCAAAGAGCGTCGAAGCCTGATGAATGATCCTTAAAGTGTTATTTTAAATTGTTTTAAACACCATCCATCTGCATACAGGAACTGGTCAAAGCTGAAAGGGAAGCCGTGATGAAAAACAGCTATGGCTTGATGTGTAACAGCGGACATTGTTGTTCCGTGTTGTGTGCAGCGGAGCTGAAAATCAGATTATGTGATCAATAAAACCACAGGTGAGAAGGTGTCAGCCTACATGCAGGCTGCTGACACCTGCTGACTTCACAGAGTTTCACTCAGCCAGTTATTTTTGTCACGCTTTTCTGTCAGCCAAAACCAAACCAGCCTCTGATGATGTCCTCCACATTTCAACTGTTTCTGGATTATTTAAACCTGCTTCCTCGTGTTTGACATGTCCAGCTGTCCATGCTAAGACGTGGACAGTTAGTTGATGTGTGTCTGATAAGCTTTTCTCAGAACAACAGTATGATCACCAGGTTAAAACCCATTAAATGACACCTGCTCCTTCTCTCTTATTTAAAACACATGCAAATATTTGTCATTTCACGAGCCCTCCATCACCGTAAAGTCTGGTCGCTGAGTACTGGACCAGGATTGGCTGCCAGACTCTTTGACTCTAACAAACTGTGCTGTTAGGCGTCGCCTCTTAAGATCAGATGGTCACCGAGCTCTTTAAATGGGGAACGCGAGAAGCTCCAGCACAGTTTGGACTGAAAAGTGGACTTTAAAAGTCGTTTTAAACTGCTGTGTTACATGCTGACTTTGTTAAACTCTGTCCCAAACTTTAAAGGATGATTCCACTACTTTTAAATCTGCAGTGTAATACATGAGAGCGAACGTTGAGCCACCGAAACACGTCCTGCTTCAGTTCTTGTTTTTGCTGCTGGCAGGTTCAGGTTGTTATTCAAAGTGTCTGAAAGTCCAGAGACAGAGAGCAAAACCCCTCGTGTTTAATGGATCTAAAGATCATTTATTTTATCTTATGATCCCGAGAAGAAACGGAAAACAAGAATACTTATTTATTGATGTTAGCAGCTGAAAACATCACACGTCGTCAGCATCATTTTGTTGTAAATATTTTACACGTTAGAGAGTCAGCAGCAGAAGAAGTCCCAGCTTCATGTGGCTTTCTGCACATATTTTAACCAAATACACGAAGCCGATGCCACATCCTGTTAGAAGAATGCCAATTTTTACCATCCGAGTGTTTTGACATTGTTGTATTCATACTTTTACTTAACTGTTTACTTGTTTAACCACCGTTAAAGTTCGTATCCACGTCAAATAAACAGACTTCCAGTTCAGACGAGTTCACAAAAACACAAACTACAGTAACTGTCATGTACAGTATGTGAATGTAGCTGTTAGTCACAGTGCGAACAGCACATACACACCACAGCCATGTAATCCTGGTGCAGTAAAAGTACAACACTACCTGCAGCACTCACCTGTCTGTGCGCGTGTCAGAGTATATCTGTGATCTCTGACTTCCTCCTACAGCGCTCACATCAGGAAGGACCGCGCGCCTGCCGGGGGAGGTGATGCGGTCGTGACGGTGATGCGGGCTCACGCGGGGAGGCGTGGTTAACAGGCAGGTCCTTCACTTCAGCTCGGAGGACGCGCAAAACCAAAAGCGCGAGCTGAAAGAGGCTAAACGGCTGCAGCTGCCGAGCAACACGTGGAGGCTCCACGATCCACGAGTCCGACACGTTCAAGTGCCGTTTTTGCATCATTAAAACGGGTGACGTGTGCATGTTTGAGTTTCTGGTGGTGGATGTTGTGACTGGAGCCAAACAAGCGTTTCCGGTCTTTATGCTGAGCTAACTGGATTAAATAAAAAAATCTAAAATGTTCCCACAGCAGTCAGAAACCTGTTAGAACACAAACAGACTCCTGGGTGGGCCGCAGGTAGCCTCTGTTTGCTTCATTCACCTGCGTGGAGACGACGTCCCCGCGGCCTGAAGGGAAAACCCGTCAGAACGAGTCTGAGGAACCGCGTTCATGTTCAGACCTGATGGAGGAAGTTCACGTCGACGGATTCCCCCCAGCTGAGCCGTGAGGAGGAATCAGCTGCTCTCATTGATATGCAGGTGTTATCAGCTTCAGTTACATGTAGGCGGCAAAGGCTCTTGTACAGGTGACAGGTGAGCCAATCAGATTAAAACTTTGGATTTTCAGATGTCTTCTCTCTGCTGCACAGAAAGCCAGTGGACGGAGACAAATGAACACCACTTTGGGAGGCCTAAAACACTCCGCGCTGACGGATCTACAGGCAGGTGGACTCCTGGTCGACATGCAGCCACACTCGAGTCACAGGTGGGGTATTTACTGACATTTAAGCTGCAGAGGAAACGTCTCAAAAACTCTCAAGTGTGTGTTAACCTCAGACCGCATTTCACGAATCTAACAAGAAACCTTTTCAAAGAAACTCACTGATGTGAAACCAGGGAAGTAGAGGAGTGAAATGCTGGATTTAAGAACTTATTTGTTTCTATATATAAATATATATATATATACATATATATACTTGTTTGTGCAGTAGTCCTAATTATTTTAGTAATTTTACATTTTTTTTAATTTCACATTGAAATAAAAAATATGCTGCTTTTACATGAGTGTTTCTCATCATGTGTGCACGCTGCCCCCCAGTGGTCACGCTTGGTAACTACACAGAAACTGGGCTGCAGTTACGCTCCGTAACTCCTGATCTCAGCTGATCCTTACAGATGTTCCTGTGGTTGGAGCAACACTCCAGAGAGAAGTAAGTCATGTGACCTCAGAGCCGCAAAACCACAAGTCAGCAGAACTTTCTGTCAGTCACGACACGAATGTGGAGGAGAAACGAACGCAACAGCAGTTAGATCTGTGTGGTTCTCCAAAGATAAATAAAAACTACTATGTGACTGTTTATTCACGATATACATACATAATACATTACATCAGTCTTGAAAATGCCACATTACAACATGATGTGATGACAACTGGAATGACCTCTTCTGTACGCCTCCACCCACCAGTCAAGACTCCACCCAGGTGTGTCCAGACTCAAAACACGAAGACGTCACAGTGAAGTTCATCTTTGACCTCCAAATTCTAATCAGTTCATCTTTGAGTCCAAGTGGACGTTTGGGCCAAGTGTGAAGAAATTCCCTCAAAGCTTTCCTGAGATCTCGCAGGGCGGATGGCTTGTAAAGAAATGCTGCCTTCCTAAAATGAAAACTGGGATGTGTAAGTTAAACTATAAATGAAATGATCTGCTTTCAGAGAAACGTGTAAAGGTGGTGCATTCAGGGCCAACTTCTTTCCCCCAGTCATTCCTTTAGTCAAACATGACACTGCAATGAGTCCTCCTCCTCCTCCTCGTTCTCCTCCACCTCCTGCACCACCGAGGCTTAACCCCTCGTCTAAACCAGCTGTTTCCAGCAGCTGGGAACACACTGTCCTACATGTGTGAAAGGACACCTCTGACAACTGATTCTCTGGACATTGTCTGCACTTCATACTTCACGATTCTCGTCTCCTCTCATGTCTCCTCTGTCCTAAATGTTGGACAGACTCTGGGCGGTGGTCAGGGATCTTCTCCTCTCTCTTCCTGACAGTTTCCTCAGCAGTGACTCCCTGAAGGTTTGGCACATCAGGAAGTAGATGATGGGGTCGAGGCAGACGTTGAGCGCCGCCAGGAAGAGCGTCCCCTCCTTCACCTGGAACAGCAGGAAGCGAGCGTCCCGGCTGAAGCCCGACGCTGGCATCTGGCTCAGAGTGTACGGCACGCGGCTGACGTGGTACGGCACGAAGCAGACGAAGAACACTGCCAGAATGCTGAAGATGCTGCGGTTTGACCTACGGCGGATGTCACTGTTGTTGTGGCGCACACGGCGGTACGACCGGTAGACCTGGCAGGCGATGGAGGTGTAGCAGAAGACGAGGACCAGCAGGGTCACCCAGAACAGGCTAACGCTGAAGAGGGTGGATGCCCGGTGCCATTGCACGCCCAGCGGCGTCTTCAGCTGCATGCAGTGCCGCGAGTTCCCCTCATGGGCCGGCTTGCTGGTCAACAGGACGTTGGGCAAGACGCAGAGGAGGAGGAGGCTCCAGACGAGGAGCGCCAGCACCCGGGCAAAGCCGACACTCTGCATGAGGTGCAGCAAGGATGCCCTGCAAAATCGGGACCTGCAGGAGGAGGAGGAAGAGGAGGAGGAGTGTCGGACGATCTTCATGTAGCGCTCGAGGCTGATGAGGCCCATGAAGAGGATCCCCACGTACATGGAGGAGTAGAAGAGTACAGCAGTGTAGCGACACGTGACCACATGGAGGCGCCAACCGCCAAGGCCCAGCTGAGCCAACAGCCTGAAGGGAAAGGTGACCAGCATGAGGAGGTCCGCCACCACCATGTTCTTCAAGTACACCACCAGGCCCGAGTCACTGGTCACCCTGAAGAAGATAAAGGCAGCCACGATGTTCAGGATGAGCCCCACCACGCAGATCGTGAAGTAGAGCGGCGGCAGGACGTGGCGGGTGAAGGTGCTGCCGAAGTCTGATTGGTTGGTGGGGACGCGGGTGGAGTTGAGGATATCCATCCCTGGAAACACACAAACAACACAGTGGGAACATAAAGAAAGTGTTTCACTTTCACTGTATATCCTCATGTCTCAGACTGGATCACATTTACAAGGATGCAAAACCGTTTGGAAACTTCAGATTGTCTTTACAATAAGTTCTGAACCTAATTTAACTTCTTCTTCCATGAAGGAAGTCACCGAGTCTTCTTTGTCTGTTCTTATAGGATTTTACAAAGGAAAGAAGTGACACCAGTCCAACCAGTCGCCTCTTGATGTCACGCAGAACCAACAACATCCCAGGCCACTGACTCTCTCTTGTATACAGTACAAGTATTCAGTACATGTACTTGTATATTTTCTTCTTTCAGCCATACAGACATCTGAGCCAAATGCTCACATCTGAATTCCACTTGCTTAACATGCTGATGTTTATCAGGTATGAGGTCACCCGTGTGCAACATCGCTTAGCTGACAAGCTAACATTAGCTAATTAGCAGTTAGCACAAAGTGCAGTTGAGGCTGATGAGAACGTCATTAGCTCTGCAGGTAAACCAAAGTTAAATGCTGACCTGATGATGGTGCTACATGAAAAGTCAGAGCATCTTCAAAGTCAGCGCGGTTCATCCCGAGGAGTCCGCGAATACCCGAAGCACATTTCGTCACGATCCGTCCAGTAGCTGTTTCACCGAGCGGCAGACCCTCAGCGTCTCCTTTAACAATTAAACGCCAAAAACAGGAGCAGCTTCCGTCTGCGCCGAAGCTCCGTTAACTCCCCACAGCAGCCTTTTATGTTCAAGAGCGGGACGCACTGCGCTCTGTTTACACTGGGGCTCATGCACAAATAAAAATCATCCTGCTGTTCACACACACTTCCCTCCAAGCGCTGATTCATCCCAGTCCAACACACACTCAGCGTCCTCCTTCATCCACTCTTACACAAACAGGACATCAGCCGTGAGGACGACACCAGGCCGACGTTTGCTTTCCTGCCCCCAGTCTCGTATTTTTAGCTCTCCTCTTGAACTGGTGACTTCTGCTCTTCTTTGCAGAAGTGCAACTAAAACAACCCGGAGGATCTCAACCTGAGAAACCTCTGAACACTGAAGAGGTCACACTCAGGCTTCTCACCTGCGCTGATCTGACCCGCGAAGCCGCTCACATCCAGTTCAAATATGAAAGGAATGCTCATGTTCAAAAACTTCAGGGTCTTCTTTAAACCAACCCTCTGACTTCCTGTGTTTATGCTGACCACATCGTGAACGTGGAACAGCTGTGATCCCTCCCAGCTCGAAGTGTCCGCACTAAACGACTGCAACCAAACAGCTGCACAAACCCTCCAGCAGCTACGGGGTCCGGACTCGACTCCGGGGGCCGATCTTTGTTTCATGCCCTTCGCACTGAATTCAAATTCAGCAAAAGATTTATTCATCTGTGATATTAATCCAAACACACCAGGTAAAACATTAAGACGATCACAGGAACATTTTACTGCACTGTGAGTCAAATGCAGTACTGTGAGTACTGCATTTGGCTGCTTACTTTTTAAATTCAGGAAATTTGCTTGCATTAAAGTATTTCCACAGTGTGGTATTAGTACTTTTACTGAAGTAAAGGGTCTGCTTACTTCTTTCACCACTGCAAACTAGCAGTTAGCCAGCTCAGCTAACTAGCTTCCACGAGCGCTCAGCGTCCGGAGGCTTTACGGGACTACGACGTGTTCCTTCATTCCCCTGCCCGCAGTTTCAGTGCCCACCCAGAGGGCTAAAGCTCAGTGTGAAGCCCTGTTAGCGCCCCCTACAGGCTGCAGTGATCTGGCAGTGAAGTGATGACCGAAGCAAATGACATACTAATGATTTATTGATCAGTTCTTATCACTGGACGGAAACCAGCTGAGGGAGACGTCACAGGGCCATTAAAATGTACAGGTTTCATCCTCTGAGGGACATGGATGAGATCAGGATGTTTGATTTGCTCACTCAGCAGATTTATACTGAAACTCAGTATGGATTTTCTGCTGAATGTCTCTCGGACATTTGTTAGTAGCTTCTTTAAAGTTGACTCGTGGCTTTTGGTTGGCATTGTGGGTGATACAGTAAAGAAAAGAACAACTTCTGCTTTCGGCCTGTTGCGGCTGCCATAGGAAGTAGAACAGTAGTTCAGATGAGATGATATTCAGAGGAAGTGTGTACGTGCAGACAAAGATTATCAAGATTAGAACCTTAGCAAGAGTCTCTCACTGTCACTGTGCGACGCCCGTTTGTGTGAAGGAATGAGACGGTGTCACTGCGAGCTGTCACGTTTAAATGTGCTTGGACAGGTGTGCCGCAGGGATCACACCTGGGCTCACTGCCTTGTGGCTCGTACGTGATCCCGTCTGGCAACGTGCGGCACGTAATTTGGGTGGCATGGCGGCATGCATGCGCCAGGGGGGCGGCCGTGGTCTAGAGGTTGGAGAAGCGGCTTGTGATCGGAAGGTCGCCGGTTAGATTCCCCCACAGGACGGGCAGGAAAAATTTTGGGGTGTGGTGGAGTGATTAATGTGAAAAATGCCCCCCCCCCCATTAGCCGGTTGATGTGCCCTTGAGCAAGGCACTTAACCCCCCAATATGCTCCCCGGGCGCTTGATGCTGCCCACTGCTCCTGTGTGTGTTTCACTGCATGTAATTTGCCGGGTGTTGCATGTGTGTGTTCAACTAAGGATGGGATTAATGCAGAAGACGAATTCAGTGTGTGTGTGTAAAAATATATATACTGTCAATAAAGTGATTCTTCTTCTTCTTCTAACCCGTCTGCTGGTCCACCGTGTCACCGTCACGTTCTCATTCTGCACACAACATCTCACAACTGTCCTGCTCTGGTGGATCGGCCGGGACGGCAGGTTCTGGTCTGGACCTGAGCCCACTTCACCCACTGAATGTTGCTATTTGTATGCGGATCGCACACAGCTGTACTGTTCGCTGCCACCCCAACGCCAGACGAGACCGTCGGCACGGGATTCTGCCACATCCTGAAATACAGCGAATGTTTTTGATGTCCAGTAGTCTAACTAGTAACTACAAAACGTTTCTCCAGTACCTTTGATCTTGTACTTTCTCCTAATCGTACTGCATGCTCACAGTCTGATGTTTGAGTGTCAGTGTGTTTCTGCAGTCGACGTCTGATCTGCTGATGTGTGGGCAGCTTGCTGGGTTTTCTTGTTTTGCTGTTGTTGCATTTTCTTCTTCTCTGCATCTGACTTCTTTCTGAGTGTGTTTCAATGAGAAGCACACGTTGAGCTCTTAGGATTTATTTCGCGTGCAGGACGTTTCACTTCATGAGAAAATAAAATGATATTTAAAGACTAAAAGGAAGAAATGATGAGGTGGCAGAAGGTCGTTTCCAAAGAAAAATGGGTGCAGGAAACAGGTCATCTAACCACAACATGCAATATTTACTCAGAAAACAAACAAACCACAGCGCTTCAGCTGCTCCTCAGCGTGGCCTGAATGTGCGGTCGCTACCACAAACTCTGGCAGGAAACCCAAAACTGAGCTCGCATACGTCCACCGCTGCTCACCACTTTCATCTCATGTAGTCATTTGACCATTAAAATACAAAAATGTCAGTCAAACTGATTAATGCGACTGAAGCTGAAACGTTGAGTTGATCAGTCAGTCAGACTTTTAAACCAACAGCCAACGTTTGTTCTATGAAGCGATTGTGTTAAAGTCTGTAGGTTTGAGTGTTTGATGTTTTTCTCTGTGAGTTATTGAATATCTCTGTTTGAAAAGATATTCAACCACTGATTGGAAGACTTTTGGTCTTTTTTTCACTGCTGTTTGACATCTTACAGGATACAATTATGAAATGAAATGTAAATGTATGCTCCTTTTGAATTTCATCCCTGCATATATTTTGCAGTTAATTTTTCAATTGCATGTGGAAAAGTGGAAAAACATTCAGCTTTTAAATTTAAAATGACAGCAGCATGCGGTTTGAAACAAACTCAGCTTTGTTGGCTCGATTGTGCTGTTTGTTTTGCATCAGCTGTTTGCTTTGTATTTTGTCTCTGATAAACATCACGTCTCTTATTTGGTGATGACTTAACATCTGGCCTGATGTTGTGCACTAAACCCAAAAAACAATGCAAGTATCATCCATCATTTAATGGAAGCTTTGTGGAATTACATTTCTTAACATATAAAACAAATGTGTGTGTGTGTGTCTGAATGAGTCTACTCACCATACAAACAGTCAGATGTTCACTCAGGCTCCCATACAGATGTTGCTGTGTCCAGTCATATAATTCAAACTGAGTAAACTGAAAGTCATGAAGTGTCTTCAGGGCTGAGACTTTGAGTCAGCGTGAGTGGACCAGTTCCTCTTCCTGTCTCTGTGCCCCCCCCCCTTCAGGATTCTGCTGATTCTCTGCAAACATGCTAAATGCTAACATCAGTATGCAAAGCTGTTCACAGTAACAATGCTAACATGCTAATGTTAGGATCATGGACATTATTACAGTTCATCCTGAGGGAGACATGCCAACACTGAAAAGTGAAGCCTTAAAGCTGCAGTCTCTCTCATGTCCAGCAGGGGGCGACAGCACTAGTTTCAAGTATGTGAGTTTATGAGAAAATCAGCCCACTTCTCACTTGAATGATGACCTCAGTAATCAGATTCCTGATCAGTTTATGGTCTCAGTTGCTGGTGTGAAGTCTGCTGCACTACAGCATGAGGTTGATTCTGTAAATTATGCTTCCATTTACAGTCAAAGAGGGGACTGCTTTAGGGCGGGGCTAAGACAGACTGTCCTCAGATTCTCAGTATCCAATCAGGTCACCATCCACCAGCTCCATCCTCTTATCCAAATGTGGTGACTCAAAAAGCTGGATTTAATGTTTCTGGACCTCAGAAAATTAAAATAAACATCAGTGTACACTTCATTTAAACATTATCCCAGTCAGTCAGTCTGTCTGTCAGCAGCTAACAGGATGTGTGTCAGACTGTTGCTGGACAGATGTTTTCACTTTGTCCTTTTTTAGCCCTCCGTCTTTCCACTTCCACTTCCTCTTCCCCTTTCCACTCCTCCCTCCAGACACCTTCCACCTGTGTGCACATCATCTGTGTTTGTTTATCTGTGGCATCAACATGAAGCTTCTTCTCCATGTTGGGGTAAAATCTGAGGTTCAGTCTTCTGCTCGGAGGCTGCAGTGGACAAAATAACCTCATGTCCAAATAAAGCCCCAAAACACAGCATTCAGCCACTCACTTAACCTGAAATAACCTGTAATGAGTCCACTGCCGCGCTGCCAAAACGTGTTTGGAAACTGAGTTTAGACAAGTCAAATATGTAAACTGTTTGTCCGTATGAACTTGAAGCTGGCTTAAAGCACAGAAGGTCAGTTACTGTTAGATCCCAGAGTCACAAGATTTCTACACATGAAAGACTTCAGAGGCAACACACACCTGCTGCAGGTGAAGAAGGTAAAGTGAGGCCTGAGTGCGTCGACGTGAAGGAACTCAGGTCCTTAACTCAAATAAAAGCACCATTCCAACATATAAAACACATCAAAAAAGTCTGACATTCAAGATTATCATCAAAATGTACTCAAAGTGAGTGTGACAGAAGTCCTTCTGCAGGTACGGTGAGAGGTTCTTTTTGTGGGGGCAGCCGTGGCCCAGAGGTTGGAGAAGCGGCTTGCGATCGGAGGGTTGCCGGTTCGATTCCCCCACTGGAGTGATTAATGCGAAAAATGCACCCCCCCCCTTTCACTAGCTGGCTGATGTGCCCTTGAGCAAGGCACTTAACCCCCCAATATGCTCCCCGGGCGCTTGATGCTGCCCACTGCTCCTGTGTGTGTTTCACTGCAAAGTGATTCTTCTTCTTCAGACTTTGACCTTTTCTTTAAATACCAGAAATTATTTCCTCCTCAGGTGAAATGAATAAAAATGAAATATATATGAAATCACGTTGTCACACTGTCTCACAGCTTTAATATTTCAACATTAATTTTCATACATGGTGGTGACTGTAGCTGAGAGCTCCGGTTCAGAGCCGCCTCCTCACGGCTGTGCCAGCGTGAGGACGCACACGTCCGTGGACGGCCTCCACCCACGCCGCTCTGTTCTGCAGGAGAATGGGAGGAAGAGGAATCCAGCAGGGAAGAGGAAGATACGAGACACGAGAGCAGGAAGTGGAGCATCTCTGTGCACCTCTGCTGAAACAACAGCGAACATCTGCACACGATGCCCAGCCAGCGCGCTGCTCTGCAGGGGCGACCTGTGATCTTTCTTTAGACCTGCGGAACTGTTTGCTGCCCCCATACATCTTCACATGTTTGGTATTCCCACGGTTTGTATATGTCGTGTGTGTTAATATGTGTTTACATATTTGTTTTTGAAATACATGTAATGTGTAAATAAATAAATTAATGCTGAAACAAACATAACTGAATAGAAGAAGAGGGAAATAAAATAAACATACATGAAAATGTGTATTTAGTCAATTAGAGAATTTAAATAAAGGAATTCTGATTCTGATTAGGGCCATTAATACAAAAAATAAACGAATTTGAAATATTTTTTATCAATTTATTGTTGAATTTTGTTGGTATTTTTTTTGTTTATTTAGTAGTTTTTAATGAATCATCATTAATTAATTTAAACGCTGACGTGAAAATCCAATTAAATCGGAGCAGACAAGAACTGAGCATGCGTTCACACAAACTTCACGGACGACGCATGCGCCCCAGCTGCAGCTTTTCCGGACTACAGATCTTGGTTCGCTTTCGCTCACTGTACTCGCCGCTACGAAAACAACCGTAACTACTTTGCTTTAGCTGAAAGAAAAGTTTCGACAGGTTTGTTCCACGTGTAACATTAACAGAAAATGGCGGACGAGACAATTCTGGTGAGATAAAAATGGACGCTAGTGTTAACGACAGCTTCGAGAGGCAGACACGGACTGTGGTGGAGGTCTCAGTCCGGGCCACCGTCACCGCGCTGGAGCGGGGCGCTCCCGCCGCGGGAGGCGGGGCAGCAGCGGCAACACCGACACAAATCCTGCAGGACATGGGGAAAGACTTAACCCACAAAATAAGCCAGCTGTACCGGGACACATCCGCCAAACTGCTGCAGGAGAACCGCGCTCTGAGGGCGGAGGTGGGGCAGCTGGAGGCCGAGCTGAAGGCCAACATCACCGCCGCCTTCCAGCTGGAGAAACAGCTGCGGAGCCAGGTGGGCCGGCTGAGGAGGGAGGTGGCTCACCTGGACCGGGACCTGAAGAGGACGAGAGAGACAAGTGAGACAACCAGGGAGCTGCTGGACAGAGACCGCAGGGAGAAGACCCTGACCGGGCCGGTCCATGTGCTGCTGCAGGGCGGGTCGCTGCTCGGTGAGACCGGACGGACAACCTGTCAGACATGTAGTCAGAAGTACTCGGTGTTACTTCCCAGGCGGTTAAACACAGGCACCGGGTACACGAATAACGAATATTATCTTGTTTTCAGTTCAGTTCAGCTCATGTCTGTAGCGCCAAATCACACCTGGAATCTCAATCCGAGCAGGTCTTAACCAAATTCACATTTAAATGGAGGACATCCTGGTTTTCACTGTCCTGTCCGCTAAATTAATTCTGTTACAGGGCTGTCAAATAATATTCAGATGCTCAAGTTTGGTGTGGTCAAAATTGTGTGGAAGTACAGTCTTTGACAAGTTGGTTAGTTTCCACCATTGGTCTAATTTTTTTTTGTCTTCTGTCACCGTGGCAACCACAGGGAGCCCCGTGGTGTCTCTGTACACCAATCAGAAGGTGGCGGACCCTGCCGCTCTGTCGGTGGCCATCCTGAGGTCTGTGGTGTCCACGGGTCAGACCTCCGCTCAGCCCTCAGCTCCTCTGGTGGTGACGAGTCGCCCTCTGCCCGGCCTCGCCTCCGTGCCCGTCCGTCTGAATCTGACGGCTCAGGAGGCGGCGGCTTCTGACGCGGCCACGGGACAGACCTCCCAGCCTGCCGCCAGCCAGCCTCGCCCCGACCCGACAGCAGACAGCCCGGAGACCCCCCCGGAGGCTGAGGATTCATCAGCAGTCGACGCCCAGCCTCAGGTCGGTCTGTGCGTGTGCGTGTGTGTGTGTGTTCCATTTACACTGCAGTGTTGTGTGGCACCAGAAGCAAACACGCCACAAATGTCCCCAGAAGTATTAAAACTTTCTTAAGGGATTGTTTACAGATTGGGGGGAAAAATCCACTTAATGGCCAGTTGAGTGGGGACACCTGTGAAACACCTGCACAGTCTGCTGCAGTCAAACCTCAGTTTACCTGAACAAAGGTAATGATGTTCAGTTCAGACTGAGGCGTGAGTTTCACCCCGAGGTTGTCGTCGGCTGGTGAACCGGACTGAGTCGTCCTGGGAGGTCCTGCAAACGCGACGCGGCGCAGTACGACACCCAAAGACTTTTACTGTCAGCAGGGGGTTGTGATGTTGTGCTGTAATCATTAAGATCTCCCTCCAGCCGTGGTTACCGTGGTGACGGCAGGTTCAGCAGCACAGTAAGCTGTGACGGTGCAGCCAAACAGACTCAGTCAGTCCGTCTCCGGTTGTCCTCACAGCAGCTGCACACGGCTAAAGGAGGACCCGGGGAGCTCCTGCTGATCCTCTTTACCCGCTCACAGATTTACAGCAACATCAGCAAAATCATTTGACAACCACGATCGACTCGCCGTCACCGCCTGCTCTCATCTCAAATTTAGCATTTTGATTTGACATTTTTGTTCATGGGAATTCTTCAGCACACTCAGATCCAACAGTAGCTCAACCGGACCCACTGGCTGAGAATGACGCAACTATTGCAGACTTTAATACCCTTTACAACCGATCAACAAATCAACAAGTCCCCTCTGTGGATTTGTTCTCTACAGGACACGGAGACAAAGCTCAGTGAGGACAAACCCGAAGACTCTGGAGGACCGTCGGCAGGTGAAAGCAGATTTCAGAACAGGTCAAACTAAGAAAATCATTCTGGTTCCTGAAAGGTTTTGTGCAGACAGGTGCTGCTGCTCTTGTTTCCTCACCTGCAGGCTTCAGGAAGAAGGAGGAGCATCAGCAGAAGCGAGTGTTTTGTGAGAAATGCAACAAAGGCTTCCACTACCGACATCAGCTGAAGAAGCACATGAGACGTCACGACAAGCCTTTCTCCTGCCGCCAGTGCGACAAACGCTTCCACAAAGAAAAGACTTTCCAAACTCACCTCCAGGCCCACGAAGTAAAACCGGCCAGAGAGAAGAAGAGGCAGGAAATGTGGCCTTGTAGCCAGTGTGACAAACGGTACAGACTCCAGCAGGACCTCAAAGCCCACCTGAGACACCACGAAGCACAGAAGTTCTTCAAGTGCTCCGTTTGCGAGAAGGCGTACGCGAAGATCCGCCTGCTGAAACGGCACGAGGCGGTTCACACCGGACTCCGGCCGTTCACCTGCGACAGCTGCGGCAAAGGATTCGCTGCCAAGAGCGTCCTGCAGGAGCACCAGTCCATTCACACCGGAGCAAAACCGTTTAGCTGTGCCACCTGTGGGAAGAGTTTCAGGACTTCCGCTCACCTGATTTCTCACAAGAAAGTGCACTCAGAGGAGCGTCCGTTCAGGTGCTCCGACTGCGGCAAGACCTTCAAGCTGAAACGCGCGCTGGTGCAGCACCAGGTCGTCCACACGGGGGAAAAACCCTTCGTCTGCCAGACGTGCGGGATAGGGTTTGGTCTCAAGAACAACCTGCAGAGACACCTTCGTGTCCACACAGGTGAGAAGCCCTTCAGGTGCCCGAAGTGCGGGGAGGAGTTCTCAGGAACCTGGTCGTTCAAGACCCACATGCTTGTTCACGGTGCCAAGAAACCGTTTATGTGTGACCTGTGTGGGAAGACATTTTTCTACAACTCCAAACTGCTGGAGCACCAACAGGTGGTGCACCGCAACCAAGAGAAGGCACAGAGTTCGCAGGGAGAAGGTCCAGCAGGGCCGAAGACCTTCAGCTGTTCGGTCTGTCACAAAGGATTCTCCGGTGCCAGCGAGCTACGAGTTCATCAAGAAACCCACAGCGAGGAAAACAAGTTCGTCTGCGCTACCTGTGGGAAGTGCTTCCACCGCAAATGTACTTTTGTCTACCACATGCGGCAGCACGGCGAGGAGAAGCCGAGCAGCTGCGGCGTGTGCGGGAAGACCTTCCTGCAGCCGAGCCGCCTGAAGGAGCACGTGACGCTCCACACCGGAGAGAAGAGGTACACCTGCGAGCAGTGCGGCAGAGCCTTCAGGACACGCAATAATTTCTACCGACACGCCAGACTCCACCGAGGAGAGCGGCCGTACCAATGCCAGGTCTGCCACAGCAAGTTCAGCCAGTCCAACCAGCTGAAGTCGCACATGCAGATCCACACGGGCGTGAAGCTGTACCCCTGCAGCCGCTGCCGCCGGGGCTTCTCCGACTCCAGGCAGCTCAAGAAACACAGCTGTGGCGACGGCTTTCAGACACCGGCACTCAGGTCAGGAAAGGGCCGAGCACGGACGTGACCGGACGCGCGTTTCCGAAAGAACAGCCACCAGTTGAAGTCTTTGTTATGGTCTTGAAGTAAACCTGGTGGACACCCAGCGGAGGACCCCGACTCAGCTTTTTGCCCTGAGGACATGTGACATCATCGGCCAATCAAACGTGTGCTGTGTTCAGACATAACTCTGCTGTTTACGTGGTGACCAGGAAGTGGTTGTTCCTCCCGATGGGGGTTACAGAGGACAGTCCGGACCTGCTCCGGTTGGAAGGATCATCAGACACTACAGAAACAAAACTGACTTGACTGACAGAGAATACGCAGGTTTAGTAGAAGTACTACAGTTTGTGATGTTGCTCTCAGTGTATTAATACCTGACACTTCCTGTATGACATTAAAAAACAAACAAAAAAGGCATCTTTTTTTTATTTTATTCTTAACCCCCAAAACAATTCACTGGTTAAGTATTTAAACGAAGTGAAAGGTGTGTGTTTTTGTATGTGTATTTCATTGTTCCTTTCAGGAAATGAGCAGAGCTAAGCTACACTTGCTGATGTTTTGGATACGACAAACGCTGACGTGTGGAACCTCATCATTCAACTCTGTGTTGGTGTGTGAAAACACAAAGTGTGTGACTGTTAGGCCTGACTGGGTGTGTTTGTGTCACAGCAGGGCAGCAGCCAACATGCTCACAGCTGGTTTGATGGAAAGAGAAAAACAGACACCAACTGCCAAAAAGAATAAAACACTTAAGTTGCAAACAGCCGCAGGTTTAGAGATGGTTTGATTTTATTACATTTCATTCATTTTCTTCTGGGCTGAAACTGCCTTCAAAGACATTTTGACAACAACTGAAAGGAACTTGTGGTCCAGTTCCAGTTCCAGTTCCAGTTCCAGAGGGAGGCTACGCTCCGGTCCGGGTTTTACTTCTCACCCTCCGCAGTGACCCTCCGTCACTGCGCGACAGGAAGTTCGCTTAAAAACAAGAACGGAAACCGAGTTTATCCTAAAAATGGATTAATATTGAGAAGTATTGTTACTGCCGTGGACGTGCAGGTAGCTGACTCCTCAGAGGATGTCTAACCCGGCGAGGAGCGGAGACATCATCCACCTGAATGTCGGGGGGAAACGGTGAGGAGGTCCGGGGATGTCGGCTAGCCCGGTTAGCTGCTCGCGAAGGGGCGTCCGTTAGCGTCCATGTCCCGCCGCGGGTCCCATCGCTGGTGTTGTTAGTGAGTTACAAAGCGAAGCACTCGGTACTTGGTCGTCTGTGAAACAGCCCGAAGCTAATTGTAAGCCCAGTCCGACGGCCGCGTCCTCAGGTCGGCCGCTCGTAGTGATTTTCCTCCGCACGACGCTTCGTATTGTTAGCCAGCGCCGATGAGCCCCGCAGCCTTCGGGCAGCCACAGTCATGTTAGACAGGACGGGTCACAGTGAAGTCACGATGACTGCGATACAACAATCAGAACTGAGGGACTCTAGTGTGAACAGTCTTTTTCTCCTCTGTACTGTGTACGGCTGCGGGTACTTGTTTCCTGTGTATTTATTCTGTTTGAATGCTCATCTTCTCTTATCCCTGCATGCTTTGCACCCTCCATATCCTGTTTGCTGCTGTAACTGTCATTTCCCAGTTATGGCACTAATAAAGGATTATCTTATCTGATCTTATGAAGCGGAGTTGAGGTTTGCTTCCTGTCCGACGATGGAAACACGGGGAATCAACGTGGCGTTAACCCAAAGTTCGCTGCATTCGGTTTTAAATTCCCAGAAACCTGCCGGCGTCAGTCATAAGAGTTGATGAGGTGGACTAATCACATCCACAAAGAAATCAGTGAAACTCACAGGCTTATTTGAGGAGTTTTTTACATCATGTATATTTACTGCTGATGGTACCCCACAATACAAGCTGCATAACGTTGAAAGTACCATCTGTCTACGGCTGGAGCCACAAGTACGAGTTTGTTTAACATCACATATCACAACATAAAATACAGCACTGAAATCCAGTGACTTACAGAGTGTGTCCACCAGAGGGCGCTGGCGGGTTGGTGGATGTGACGTTCACTTCTCGGTGGCACCAGCTCATGAGGAGTTCAGGGTTCAAATCAAGTAGGACTCGAATGACCTGTAAACAAGGCAGAGACCAGAGTCAACATGCAGCAAAGCTTATGGGATGGAGAACCCAGAAAACTAAATTCTTCTACAGATGCACAGATAAGTCAGCTGGAGACCGAGCCGTGAAATGTTCACGTCTGAGACAAAGTTCATGTTTGTTTGTTTGTTTACAGGTTCAGCACCTCCCGACAGACCCTGACGTGGGTCCCCGATTCCTTTTTCTCCAGGTCAGTGAGGATGATGACACAATATCTCAAAAAACTGACGAATCAGGACCGTTTAGTCTCCAGTTTTTTGTTTCCATGGTTACTGGCAGCAGTGACTTTAAACACTAAATGTCTTATGAATACGATGAGCTGTGAGTGTGATGGCGCAGTGAGGCGACGTGTGCGTCTGTGCTGCGTTTCATTCGCTGACAGCTCGATGTTTTTGTCCTCAGCCTTCTGAGCGGTCGGATCTCGACTCTGAAGGACGAGACCGGAGCTGTGAGTAAAGTGGCTCTGAGTTCATCCGTCCTCTCCTTAGTTTGTATCCCCGTCTTCTCGCTGCTGCGTGTGCTGACGACTGCCTCCTCTCTCTCGCCGTAGATCTTCATCGACAGGGACCCCTCTCTGTTCGCCACCATCCTCAACTTCCTGCGGACCAAAGAGCTGCACCCGCGCTCCATCAGCGTGCACATGCTCATGCACGAGGCCGAGTTCTACGGCATCACGCCGCTGGGTGAGACGCAGCACAAACTGCGGCGGTGTGGCCCTAAAGGCCTGCGGCGCCGCCTGCGTCGCCCACATCTGCTCGTCATTCTGCGGCTCTGCTGTCTGTCGTGTCCTCTAATGAAGTGTTTGGTCTCCAACAGTGCGGAAGCTGCAGCTGTGCGATGAGCTCGACCGATCTTCCTGTGGAAACGTGCTGTTCAACGGCTACCTGCCTCCACCAGGTACACCTGAACCCTGCTCGCTCCCCTCAGCGGCTGCTGATATTCTGAACATGTTGAGTTTGTAAAGCTTTCTGTCTCCTGAATGTTTCGGTGTCCTCACTTCCTGTCTGTGGGGTCCCAGTGTACCCAGCGAAGCGCCGTAACCGTCACAGCGTGGCGGGATCGCAGTTCATGGCGGGCCGAGTGGTTCCTGGGGAGAGAGCGCCGGTCAGACGCAGCAACACTATGCCCCCCAACCTGGGGAACTCTGGGATACTCAGCAGAATGAGCGGCGAGGAGAAGACGCCTGCAGGTAACACACACACAGAGTGTAGGTTACCCTGACCTTAACCTAAACTGTGTTTGCTGTGCAGGTTTTTGTCCCCATGAGATCATAAAAACACGCACACACTCTCTCACACACACTCGATTGTCAAACGTTTCCTCTGCGTGTGTGTGTGTGTGTGTGTGTGAAGGTCAGGTGTCGGATCCCGGCATGGTTCGGATCATCTGTGGTCATCACAACTGGATCGCGGTGGCCTACGCACAGTTTGTCGTCTGTTACAGGTGAACTGCTGAGTGCAGGAAGGAGACACACAGTACTACTACGCAGTACTAATACACTACACAGTATTGTTAATATACATGAACCTTCTACTGGGACGTTTTTATGACTCAACATAAATAAAAACAGAACTCAGTTATTCAAAGACTCTCTGCCTGCCTGTCTGTCTTCCTGCCTGTCTGTCTTCCTGCCTGTTTGTCTGCCTGCCTGTCTGTCTGTCTGCCTGCGGGTCTCAGGGTGAAGGAGTCCACCGGGTGGCAGCAGGTCTTCACTTCTCCTCGTCTGGATTGGGTGATCGACCGAGTTGCTCTCAACGCCAAATTTATGGCCGGCTCGCTGGGAGACAACGACAAGATGGTGGCCGTTGCCTCGGTGACGGAGATCATCCTGTGGGCCATCTGCCCAGACGGCAATGGAAACGAAATCGGTGAGTCGTGACTCTTACCTCAGCAGTCAGGCCTTCAGAGCTCAGCGAACTGAAGTCCGTCTGGAGGACGTTTTGAACTTCGGCTGCTCTTTAAGTGAAAAGTTTTTCAGATTAACGAGGAAAGCGATCGATTAGGCAAACAAACCAAACCAACAATCCCGTCTGAATGTCTCCTGCAGGCGTCTTCAGCCTCAACGTGCCGGTGGAGGCGCTCTTCTTCGTTGGTAACCAGCTGATCGCCACCAGCCACACCGGGAAGGTCGGGGTTTGGAACGCCGTCACCAAGCACTGGCAGGTGGGCGGAGACACGTTCAGGTCCTTTTCCTCTGACTAATCGCTGGAAGGCTTTAGCGATCGTGATCGCGCCGCAGTAACGCTAAACGTGAGGTTTGTGGTTCCTGTAAATCCTGTGTTCTCTGGTCAGAATCAGGACGTGGTTCCCATCAGCAGCTATGACACCGCCGGCTCCTTCCTCATCCTGGGCTGCAACAATGGATCCATCTACTACATCGGTGAGTCACGACTCCGTTCGGAGCAGTTTGAACCGGCCGGCACCTCGACCATCAGGACATGCTGGGACACGTCGAGAGACTTTAACTTCAGCCTGTGCAGCTTGTCGTCTGCGTACGAACCAATAAAGATTTGTTTGAACTGCTTGTGTTTGTCAGATGTGCAGAAGTTTCCTCTGAGGATGAAGGATAACGATCTGCTGGTGACCGAGCTGTACAGAGACCCGACTGAGGACGCCATCACTGCTCTCAGCGTCTACCTCACCCCCAAAACCAGTACGCATCGCTGCCAGTACTGCGACCGCTAAAACTACAGTACTGCTTTGTTGTCTGTGTACTTCAGCTGTCTGTTGACCCTCGTCAGTAGTAAAGAGTCTGAAATGTGCCGGTCATGTGATCAGGTGACAGCGGGAACTGGATCGAGATTGCGTACGGGACCAGCTCGGGGACGGTCCGGGTCATCGTTCAGCATCCGGAGACGGTCGGCTCGGGCCCACAGCTCTTCCAGACCTTCTCTGTCCACCGCAGCCCCGTCACCAAGATCATGCTGTCCGAGAAACACCTCATCTCAGGTACGAGTCCGACACGCCCCCCACGCAGCGTCGGCCCGGTCTGTTGCTGCTCGCCGCCTCACTGAAGTCCTTAATGTCTGTCGTCTGTCAGTTTGTGCCGACAACAACCACGTGCGGACGTGGACGGTCACTCGCTTCAGAGGGATGATCTCCACCCAGCCGGGGTCCACGCCGCTCTCCTCCTTCAAGATCCTCAGCCTGGACGATGTGGACGGACACGGAGGCTGCAGCGCTGGGACGGAGATAGGTGACGCGCGCACACGCACACACACACACAGCATATAATATCCAGATAGATCTGCTATTGATTATCAGCTGCTGCTCTGTCATTGATTGGAGTTTTGTGACCTTGCGGCCAGCAGAGGGCGCTGTGTGTCAAAGGATTCCACGCAAAAATTTGTGTGTGTGTTGGACTCACATGGTAACTGTGTGTCTCAGGTCCATACGGAGAGCGAGACGACCAGCAGGTGTTCATCCAGAGAGTCGTGCCAGACATTGATAAACTTTACGTGAGGCTGTCGTCCAATGGGAAGAGGTGAGACGCTTTCCTGTGTGTCCACGTCTCCTGTCACAGTAAACTGAAGGCAGAGGCTCGTCACACATTGTGTGTGTGTGTGTGTGTGTGTGTGTCTGTCTCAGGGTGTGTGAGGTGCGCTCGGTGGATGGCACCTCCATCACGGCCTTCATGGTCCATGAGTGCGAGGGCTCGAGTCGCATCGGCTCTCGGCCTCGTCGCTACCTGTTCAGCGGCCACAGCAATGGCAGCATCCAGATGTGGGACCTGACCACCGCCATGGACATCGCCGGCAAGGTGGACATCAGAGGTGGGACAACTTTATTGTTCACCGCCGTTACCACAGAGACTTTAGTATTCTGTGATCATGTCCAAGGCTGCTGCGTGCTCTGCGATTGGTCCATCAGCTTTGTATGTGACTGTCGATTGCTCTGTGATTGGTCAGTAAGTGACGTGGTCTCTCATTGGTTGTCTCACAGCACTAGGCGGACCAACCGAGGAGGAGCTGCTGGAGCTGTTGGACCAGTGTGACCTGGCTCTGACTAGAACACCTGACAGCACACCTAGAGCCTCGACCTGCAGGTACACGAGCGCGCACACACACGGAAACACACACACACAAACACTGTCTGTGCATCACCTCTGTTGTTGAATCTTGTCACTTCCTGTCCCTCCAGTCTTTACTCTCAGCTCAGTGACTCCTTCAGGACGGAGCGTCTCCACTCTGCAGGAGGAGTTCGAGGAGCCGGAGCCTCCGGTTCAGCCGCCTCGCTGTGCGGCAGCCTCCCCCGACAGGCTCCGCCCCCTGTGCCTCTCACCAAACCTATCAGAGACTCCGCCCTCTCAGCTGGGCCCGCAGTCGGACCACAGATGCTCACCATCCCCGCCCAATCCCACAGCTCCAGCCCGAGCCAGACTGCCAGCCCACGTTCGAGACACCAAGACCGAGAGTCTGTCCGCCGGGGGAGCTTCGTGGAGCGCTGCCAGGAGCTCGCTAAGGGTTCAGAAGTGGTGTCAGGCCCCGGGTTTGGCGTCCCGGCAGGGGCGGAGGGCATCAGACGGAGCTTAGCGGTGTGCAGCGAGCTAGAGGCCAGATTTGGACTCAGGACGCCCACCACCTTCTCTGTGTCGCCCAGTGCACGCCACTCTCCAGGAACACCTTCATCGCTGTCATCCTCACCATTATCCTCATCTTCGTCACATCGCAGGGCCGCGTCCACGTCTCCCACAAGCCCCACTCCACCTTCGGCCCCAGCCGTGAACGCGACCCGGTCTCAGGCACCTGTATCACCTCGCCGCGCCGCTGCAGCATCTCCTGCTGATGTCCCGGCTTCCCCGGAGAGCCCGGCGAGTCCGGACAGCCCCGCCGCCGGCCCGCCCACCAGCCCCAAACCACACATGAACGAGACCAGCTTCTGATCAGCTGTTCAGACGTTCGAGTGGAAAAGTCTTCCACTCCGACTGTTCTCAGCACGTTTTGTGGCGGCAGACATGAAAATCTTACCAGCAGGCTTGAGTGAACAGCCAGCCGGCCGTCAAACCGAAACCTGAAACAAGAGACCTCATTCAGCTGAAACTGTGTTACTAAAGCTGCATTAATCGATATTTCTGCTCTGTCAATAATTAATATAATGTAATGTGAAAGGGCTCACTCTGACTTGACCAAGCCCCGCCCCCTTAGTTACTGTCACTGCCTTATTGTTCTCAAGGGACACACGGTTAAAACGCCAACACATTAACATCAAATTCAGAGTGTGAGTTCAGAAGAACACAACAGGCAGACAGAATTGGTCTCTTATTTCTAGTAGTTAGAAACACTAAAGTCACAACCGTTCCTAATATTTTATGAGGCTTCAGCTAGCTAGCTGATTAAGCTAAAGCTGCCCCCTTCAGTTGGTTGAAAATGCTGTTTTTGGCTCACGTTTTAGTGTGAAAGCTAACATGTGAAAGCTAAAGCTAACATTTCCCAGTCATCACTTGGACTTGGACTAAAGACACAGAAGGTTCTTGTCTGACGCGGTAGAGATGGTTAGTCCCAGTGTGTCACAGTTAGCATTGGCAGCTTCGTCCTGATGAGGACAGTGACTTTCAGTTCAGTGTGTTGACGTCAGCATAGCTTAGCTGGCTACCGATGATACAACCAGCTAACTGCAGTCGTCTTCTCAGTTGATCAAATCGATGATTTGCTAGAAATGAGAAGCTGCTTTTTATCTTCACTTGTCTGAAATCAAGGACTCATTGTTTAACATGATGATAAATATTGTATTCTTTTATACGTGTGACAGGTTGGCAACAGTCGCTAAAGTGGGTGGGGCTTAGCGAGCAGTGGGATCTTGATGTGTGCAGCTCTGCAGCCTTTCAGCACGTTTCCTGTCCGAGATGAACCGAGTAAAGTGGAGCTTTTAGCCGCTTACGGAGGTGTCGGGCTTTACTGCAGATTTATAACCAACAGAAGAAGAAGCGTTTGAGTTTATATTTTGTTCTTGTCAGCAGATGAATTTTTCTATCGTTTTCTATCTCATGAGTTTGTTCAAAAACGTTTGTATAAAAAACTGTTTTTTTTAATTTGAGATCCTCCAGTTTGTGTAGTTTTGTTGTAATTTCCCACTGCGATGATGAACGCGTCGTCAGTCCGATCGTTCCTTCACTGAGCCGTGCCTGAACGCCTCAGCGTCACAGCCAATCAGGTTTCAGCCACACTTTTTGGCTCTGATTTCCATCACCTGCCAAATGAACGTCTGCCTGAGATGAACTTGTAGCTCAGTTACTGTTAGGAACAACCTGGAAACTCATCACTGAAGAAAACCTGAATGTTGACTGTCATGTTTTTGATAGTTCAGACTGAGCGATGAAGAGCGGAGAACTGAACTGAACCCAACACTGAACCTGTCCTGCTTTAACCTCATTGGATGGTGGTCTTTCCAGGAAGCAGCTTTTCTTCAGCGTCTTCCTGTAAGTCTACACTTTGGGTTTTATTTAAAACGTTTGCATCACTGGCGTCTCCTGCGGTGACATCAGCGTCTCTTTGGCGTCATGTGACGTCACATGACGTGACGTCACATTGGCCACGTGGCAGTTTTCAGTGTTAAACATTCACTTTTACATTTTCCTTATTTGTTCAGCGACTAAGAGCTGCTTGCATTATCTGTTAATCCGTTAATCTCAGTGTTTTCTCTGCAGAAAAGACACGTTGTAGTTCAGATGTTTTCTGTTCTGATGGTTCCAGCTGGAGAAAAAGAATATTTTGGTATTTTTGTGAGAAAATGACTTAAAACAATTATTCAGTTATCAAAACCGCTGCAGACTCATTTTCATTCAAAGTTTAAAATATTTCATACATGAAAAAACATGAACTGATTAATGAAGTGAATAAATTGTCTAAAATGTTTAACTGAACCAACAATTATTATGAACTGATTTCATTTTCACGGTCATTTCTCGGATATCATTTTAAAAATGAAGCTTTTTATTTTTCAGTTTGTCCCATAAAACTGAAGACCTTAAAAGTCTGAGTTTCTTTGCTTTTCATTAGACGTGAAACGAGCAGATGAATTAGTTTTTCTTACGTTCATCGAGTGTTGCTGCTTTTCTTTGATCTCTAAAGTTATGAACTGTTTTTTGTGATTTCTGATTTGTGTCATTAAAAAGACTAAGTTAATTGTTTATTAATAAATAAAGAAGATACCAAACATGTCTTTTAAAAACGTCAGATCTTCTGAAATCGGGATATTTTTACTGACTCGCCTAATTAATTGATGTCATTTATTGTTAATTGCAGCCAAAGTTGTGTTGGAATGAAATTGAATTCTCTTTCTCCTACAAGCTCTGAATGCAGCATCTGTGGCTGCCGAGTTGTTTTATGTTTTAAAAAATGTTTTTAATATGAACTTTTAAGTCCAGATCTGTAAAAGATCGCAGTGAATGTAGAGAAACTTTTTACAGCTGAACTCAGGTCAGCGTTGTTCTGTGCTTCGTATTGTTTGTATAATCGTGTTTTCTAACAGACTTTGCTTTAAAAAAATCAAATAAAATAACTGACTCATGAAAACCCTGTTCTTATTTCAAAAGGTTTTAATAAACTCAGCACATCAGTACTACAGTCAGCCATAATCCTAATCATGTGAGGAGAAAAGTCGGCTGTTACGTAAACTCTCTCACACAAAACGTTTTTTCAAAAACAGAACAGAAAGCTAAATGTCAGGGAAATTTGTCCACTTCTGATGATGACACAGGAAGTGAAGGTGTGTTTGTGTTCGCTGACTGACTCAGCGACCTGTCGTAGCTTAGCAGCCATTTGTCGGTACGATCACCTGAGTCGCCGCTGACTCCAAAATCAGCAGTTTGACAAACAGAGTTCGCACTGCGATGTTAGCATGTGCAGCTAACTAGCTTAATACCTACAGTAACAGTCTTATGGGTGAGTATTTTCATAGCCTCAGCGTTACGGGGTCTGCCGGCGACGGAGGACCTCAGAATCCACTTCAGATGATGGCTTCATCAGAATGCAGTACGGTGCTGTGCAGACAGTATGCGGTTGTGTATACAAGCGGCCAAAACGCGTTTCCTCCGTAAGGAGTCTGGGCTGAGCCGCAGGGAACCGGCGAGGAGCTTTGTT